>NC_090829.1:111847222-112150252 GCF_028021215.1 Eschrichtius robustus | reverse complement strand
CTTCTATAAACAGATGACTTCTGATTTTAATTTGCCAGCCCTATCCTTTCCACCAAATTGCAGGTTCAGATATTTGACAGGCTACTCAAGATCTCCATTTATATGTGAAATGGACATTTCAAATTTAAGTTGTCCAACAATGACCTTTTAATTTCCCCCCCAATACTTCTCCCAGTTTCCTGCAGCTCTGTAAATGGCTATGCTATACCTCATGCTCAAAAGGTACAGAGGTGCCATTTTCAGAGGCCCATTTACCTACTGGACAAAAACTTAGAAATAATTTTTCTTACCCTCATATTCAACTAATCACTCAGCAAGTTTTATCAGCTCTCCCTTCAAAATGTATTTCATTTTAATCTAATCAGTTCTTAAAGCTCCTGATGGTACCACTCTTACCCCAAACACTACAATTTCTCACTGGACTGCTGCAGTGCAGATGACCCTTCACGCTGCCCACCAATTCCACACCTACCCACATCCCTCTTCCTCCTAGCTTATGATCATATAGTGGACTTATCTTCAGTATTATCACACCATTCCCCTGATCCACACCCTTTAACAGCTTCTCATCAAACACAGAATAAATTGAATAAAATAGAAGAAAATCCAAACTCTGTACAGAAACCTACAAGGCTTTACATGATCTGACAACTGACAAACTCTCTGGATTTTCCTAAAATTATGCCTCACTTACCATTCTGCATCTTCTTGCCTTCTCTTGAAAACACTAAGCCTGTTCGCCCACAGAGACTTCACAACTGCTTTCTCCTCACTGTTTGCTCACCCCCCAGGATTTTATATTGCACCTTACTTCATTCAAATCTGTTTAAATATTACCTCTTCAGAAATGGTTATCTTGATCACACTGAAAAACAGCTGCAGTCAGCATAACACTGAACACTTTTAGGTGACTTTATTTTTCTTCATGGTACTTGCTACTATCTGGAACTTTATTTTGTATTGTCTGCCCTTCCCATAAACAGGGCTCAGAGAACTGGGGTCTTACCTGGTTTTTTACTGCTTCATTTCCAGGATTCAGGAATATTGGGTACATAATAGGTGCTCAATGAAATTTTGTTTGGTTAATTAATTAATTTAATTAATTAGCTAATTCAGCACCTGTGTGTGTCAGACTTATTTTTAATACATGATTCTAAGCAGCAGATTACTTTATCATTAACATGTGTCCATAAAGCCCCCTGTCCCTATCATTCATTTTAAAAAGCAGAGACACTCAGAAGTTCATTGTATATACATATGCAGTATATATATACACATATACATAGTACATGTATATATTTCCTAAAGACATTTTACAGACATTTCTAATACATTAAAAAGTACTTCATTTCTATTTTTAAAGCAAAACTTCCTTTGCTTTAAAACTAATTTACCTGCACAGCACAGAAATCTATATTCTTGCCCCATTTTCTATCAATTTTAGTTGTGTTGAGATTATAAACTATAGTTAACAGCAAGAAGCCAAAACATTAAATAATCTATGATTAATCTGTATAAAACTTTGAACTTTAGATGTGTCTGTGCACATACGTATATAAACATGTATATAAATGATAAGAAAACTCAAATCTAGTGCATATTGATATAAACTAGTTAATATCTACACAGTAATATAATTTATAAACACGCACAGCACAAGAATCAGATTTCTACTTTCTGCAGGATGTTAATAAATCCTGCAGAAGGAGTGGATAAAAGGACCCAGCCTCCCTCTGGCTTGTTCCCAGCTTCTCTGAATTGCCTGGGTTTATGCTCAAATGGCCTCAAAGGTTTACATTTCTTAAGACAAATTTTTAGCTGCAGCCAGTTTTTTCTACATGCTGAAATAATCAGTAGAGCAGGGAAATAAGCCAATCATAATGAAGACAAAGAGGAGAGAAAACCAAAGCTGTGCCCTCACCTGATACAGACCCGAATCCTCCCCAGCCTCAGAACCTTGCTCCCCCTTGTATTATAAAAAAAGTGGGTGGAGGGAGGAGAAGGGAAGAGGAGGGGACAGGAGGAGAGGAAGAAAGATCACAAAGAAAAAACGGAATGCTTCACTTCTGCTTTGATGGGAGAAATTCTTAGGTCTTCATCAATTCACAGATGACTATCTAATCTAGACACCGAGGATAGCATCTCCTCAGAGTATTTGGTTCTGAGTGAGGTTTTTACTTTTGCATTGCCTATATTTTAATATTTTACACCTTGTCTGCTTGTGGCAAGTGCAGTCTATATATTAAGACTTTTAAAAAGAACATAGAGACAATTTTCCCTTAGCTCGTTGCAGAATTGATGAGCATAAATAAAAAAATAAAATCCATGATTTTTTTTATTGTTGGGTATCTCCTTTTAAATATCACAAAATTTAAATTGCCAAACGTACAGCTGAGATCTATGAGACAGACAGACAGAGAAAGAGACAGAGAGAGAGACAGGGAAAGAGAGACAGAGAGAGGACAAAGAGAAGAACTAGGAGAATAACAAAGGCAGCCAGATGAATCTCTGATGGACTGATGGGGGAAGACTGATAATAGTATTTTGTTTAAGTTAGCGTAAATTCTGAAGCAGGTTGTGCTATTACTTACTGCTTGAGAAGATGGTAAAAAAACCCTTCATTTCTCTAAAATGTAAACTACAAGTAAATGGTACTATATGTTGATGGGGGGTTGAGAGTGATAAGGAAGAGATGGAAATGAACGATTTCAATAAAATAAAGAATTAAAATGGTGACAAGCACTACTCTGTAAGGAACAGCCCATAGCTTGGATGCCAAAGCAAACCCACCCTAGTTCCATCCACTAACTACCACAAGTTAATATCACTATACCTTTAGTATTTAAGGTATTTAAGGGTTTAGTGAAAATTTTTAGCTTCTTACAAGGACACAAATTTCAAATAGGATATTCTTTACAAAAATGTAAAACCACCATTAACAGTGTTTATAGTATGGAATTTACATATGCACACTCAACAAAATATCCCCTAAAAATGAGATCAAAAGAAAAATAGGTTAAGTTATCACTATTTTAAAATACAAAATACAAATATAACTGCAAATCTTAGCTACAGATTATGATAAATAAGTGAAGAATGAAGAGAGGAAGCCATGAGCAAGCATTCCAGGGGATTGATTTTAGACTGCTGAAGTTAAGAAGGGACTTTTACAATGTGGACAGGAAAATAAAAAGGAGCTGGCCATACAAAGGCAATACTCCAGGCAGAGGGAAAAGCGTGCACAGAGGTTCCAAAGCAAGAACAGGACCAGAGTGGTTAGAGATTAATGAATGAGAGGAAGAGTAAGTTAGGACGAGACCAGAGGCAGGTCCTTCAAAACCTCGATGTTAGGGTTTCTTAAAAAATCTCTTCTAAGTGCATTGAAGTGCCTCAAGGTCAAAGACATTTGAGAAATGAAGTGTTATTGTGCAGCACTTACTTGGAGATTCAAAATACACAATAGCTAATTGAAGATTCCAAGAATTTCAACTCTAAAGAAATGTGTTGAACTTGATTTAATTCAGGGTTTTCCAAATTTATTTGAGCACTGAACACTCTTCATGTGACACACATGGATATCCTCCTGAACTTTCCTCCCTGGTGGATCATTTTCTATAGTAGTTACATGGAACAAACTGCTGTGACAGATCTGGATGCCATTGTTACTTCATAAATTAACTGAAATACCATTTGCTACATCTGGGAATAAAAGGACCTAAAATATTCAATAAGTAAGACTTCGTAGAGATAACGGGTTTCACTTTTTACTCGGTTGAACAAATATTTTGACAGTCTACTCTCTGGTAGGCTCTGAAACACTGGGCTAAACAATAGGGTTACAAGATGTATAAGACCTATATTCTAAATTTGGGAGCCTTAGAAAACATAAATGTATTCATTCATTTCTTTATCCGTTCAACAAATTTGTGTTTAAGTAAGTCAAGCACTGTTCTAGTCTTGAGGGATAAAGGCAGAAACAAGACAACATTGCCTTTGCTTTGCTGAAGCTTATATTTTTGCCTGGTGTAGAGGAGAAAAGTAAACTAAATAATAATGCAATCCAAAAACCAGTATAGTAAAATACATATTAACATGTAAAAGAGCAGACAGTGGAGGTAGATAATCAAATAAGAGCGTTTAACACAGGGCAGAGGTAGGAAAGAGGATCTGGATTTGAGAAATAATTTGGTAGTAATATAAAGAGGAACTGTAATGGTTAGATGGATATATGTTCAGAGTTTGTATAATACATAAATTCGAGATCAACAAAGAAGTTGTGGAACAAACCATGGAAGTTATAAGAAATAATAACTAATTCTTATTATGTGCCAGAAACTGTTCTAAGAACTTCACATATTTTTAATACTTCAAATCTCCCAACAGCTCCATGAGGTAAGCTCCGTTTTAATCATCATTTTAGAGATGGATGTGAGTACTAGAATATTTTAAATTATGTATGTGGCTTGCATTATATTTCTTTTGGACAGTGTTGTTCTATATGCTTCTCAGCAGGACTATTAGGTTTCTATTTTGCACACTTACTTTGTGCACACCTCACATATAATTTCCCATTTTTCCTTCTGACCCCACCAGCCGGCAGCCTGGCAGCACAGCAGTCTCCTGTACCAGGTGGTCGGCAGGGACAGCAGTACTGAGTGCCTCTCTCGCCACCTCTATGACCTGACAGTGTTCATCCCTTCATTTTGTCACTACACTCCCCAAATTCTCTTCTTTTATAGGAGATCATAGATACCTCACTTCTGGAAAGTGCTGGGAAAAGATAAAGAGATGGGCAATTTCTAATAGCCTTTCAGATATAACCACACAAGCTGGTCGATGAGCCCATGGCAGAAACAAGGAGGAAAAACTGCAAGTCAAGCAAAGTCCATGCCAGATTATTATAAGGCAACGCTTAATAATAACACTTTGTCAGAAGGAAAATATCAGGAGGACATGCTAGTCCAGCCTGGGCTCCAAACGACAAACATAAAGGTGTGATCTCCTTACTCATAATCATTGTCACAACATCAATGGCCATGTGAAATAGAAAGAAGAGACAGGAGATGGTGAGAACTAAGTGGGCCCTTCCTGCCTGAGCTAATCTAGGAACTGGTATAGCAAACAGCTTAGCCATTATACTGAAAAATTTGTCCCCTAACTCCAATACTGGGAAAGACTGAACAATTTGATTTAGAATCTACGTCCTGAGACTAAAATTCTGTTTCCCTCTCACAACAAAGTACCATAAGATATTATCCTAAGAAATAGATCCGATGGCCCTGGATTTAAAAGGCAAAAGAATCAGGGTAGTTAATCCAATAACTTTAATAAAATGCCTTCCTCACCTGAAAATTCTAAAAATAATAACACGTAGAGGGATGCTTTGCTTATTCTGCATTGGAGGGGAACAAAGTACTCCACATAAATAAAATCTTCACAGTAACCCTCATTAAAAAATAGTTGACAGAATCTTTAACTTAATCTCTAAAATAACATTTAAAAATTTAACATTTTTAACGAAAATACTTTGAAATAACATTTTACTTTTTCCTGGTGCCTAAAAAGACATTTTTGAACATGACTTAAAGTTTTTTTAATGACTCACATTCATTATGATCAATTATTACACTATAGTGCAGTCTAATGATGCCCAGAGGGACAATTACAGAGTGTGGAACTGTTTGCTGCTGCACCTGAGGGGCCTCACATCGCTGTGCTTTCAGTTCTGGTTTCTGGCCTTGATGGGCTTTCTCCCTCTACCATTTCTCTTGGCTGTGATTTCTCAATACTGTTAGATGTTGATCACGATCGGTCATTTCCACAAACGTTCCTAATTTGGGGCTTCTACCAAGAAAACGGTTGAATGTGCTTTTAAAAAATAGTGTGAGACCACAACAAATAAAGATCCACAGCGATTATGGCACATATTTGGCTCACGAAAAGTATTGTTATTGCTTGTCTTCAAGCCTCTAAGTATGTTTCAGAGGAATAGGTCGGCTGGTTAATCTACCCACAAGAAGACTGTGACAATGATATGGCAATGTTGGTAACAATGGCGATTATCATGACTACAAGCTAGGCGCCAGGATAAGTGTGTCACTAAATCTTCACAATCACAGGAGGGAGATACAATTAGAATCTTATTTTACAGATGGGGAAACTAAATTTAGAAAGATTAACTAATCTGGTTGTGGTTACACGCTAAGCGGTGGAACTAGTATTTGAGCCCAGGCTGCTACCTAAAGCCCAGGCCTCTACCCATTCTCTATTATGCCTCCAAAAGTCAGTAACTACATTTATAGAAATTACTTACAACTTAGATGCAAGGCATTACAATAAATAAAGGTTACTGAATTTTAACTCTGTAGATTTCTTCACTAAACGTGAATTTGGTTTATTGAGCCTGATCTTAAAAGGCATTTATTTTGTTGATTCATCTGCTACTTAAAATCAAGGAGATGTTAACATAATTCTGCTGAGAGACAGTGTCATACTACCAGTTTAGGTTTATAAAATTCCCACTGCTAATCCAAAGAAAGTTGAATTACAATGTTGTGTTTAAACTATAAAAGTATCATTGTCCTATTATCATATCTGACTCAGTACCTAATTTACTACCTGATTTTGGAAGTTTCATAGAATCTGATACTCTCTTAACCCAAGGTACATCTCAGGGTCCAGAGATAGCACTAGAGGCCCAGAGATTATATCAATCCCAAATGTGTGTTCCTTTGGTCTGAACAATAATTTCAAAAATTTAAATTAATTGCAGACATTTAAAAATGGGGATGTTTCATATAAAATCTGGACTTCTGACTTCTCTCAAAGAAGTGGAAGATGTGGCTTCACATGGAAGCAACCAGCAGGAGCTTGTGAGTGGGAGCCCCTTCTAACAAGACCTATTTGCTCTGGGTTGCCAAGACCACCACCTGGCCTGCTTCCCTCAGTTACCTGCCTGGTTTGTGAGTTAAGCCCTGCTTTCACCTTTAGTAAAAATCTGAAAGTACAATTCCAAACTCTTCATAATATTCTATATTTAGCTTGTCATGCATTTTCAATGATGTTATTTTATATAGTTTTAATAACTGCCCTGTGGCACATGATGAGCTGTTCATCCATGAAACCAAGATTTAAGTGTTAAACAGCTTGGTAAGATCAGAGAGGTAAAGGTCATGTAATTCTAAAACCACTTATTTTATATTATGTCAGATCTTTTATATCTTAACTATATGTAGTATTTATTATTATCATCATCATTTTGGCTGGAAGTATCTTTGATAGCTTTCTTCATTGAATTCCGTTCTAAAGAACAGGTAACCACACCAAGTCAATACTTTGCAGTGTCATTTTCATGGCAAGCAAATTTGATGGTGAAAAGTTTATTAGACAGAGAGAAAGAGAAACAGAGACTGCTTTACTTAAAATATTTTCTATAAGAAACAATAAATATTAACTTTACTTCCACATTTAATACATAAACAACAAATATATCACTAAAATTAAAAAAACAAGTATCTTTTTCAAATGTAACATGGTGATAAGTGCAATGGAAAAAAATTAGGTAGGGACAGGAGATAGGAAATGGCAGAAGACTGAAGGAGATATTTTATTTCAGGTTGTCAGAGAAGAAAGTTCAATAAGGTAGGTAGGCACCTAATGCCTCCAAATTGAATGATCCTTAATAAAGGTTATCACTATAGTCATCATGATATTCATCCCTCACAAAGATCAGATGAACCCACTGAACAGCTAGTTGGCCTCATTTGCCGTCCTTTACACAGTGCTGAGAATAGAGCTTAAGTCTTAGAAAAGTTGTCTATTATGCTGTTTTGTTTCCTAAAGCACTGGGAGAAAATGTTAACTATAACTGCCCCTGAGTTTTAGTGATGCTTTCAGCAGACAGAGAATTTTGAAAGGCTACACAGGCAAAGGTCTAATCTTGGGGAGCTGAAAAAAGACAATGAAATAAATCCTGAGGCTGATGGCTTGTCTTACTAACAGTGAAAGAAAAAGAAGCAGAATGAAGACCAAATAGAGATATCTCACCACCACAAAATTGGGATGGGAAATTCAGAAGTTTGAGAAAAATATGCCTGATCACTAGTCCAAATGAATGGGGGTCGGGGGAGGGGAGGAGACCCTCAAAAATAAATAATTTTTATGTTACTTATAAATTATGTGCCCTTCCAAAATTTTAAGAGATACCTATATTTTCTGAAAATAATTGGCTCACTATAACATGGGTTATTTATCTGCAGCATAACACTAAGGAAATCATTCAGCTAGGAAACCATGAAATATCTCTTCATAACTTCAAAACTGCTAGTCCATAACCTAGAAAACAGACATGGCTAAACAAGTTGTTTTGTTACACACAGATAAAAAGAGAAAAATGGATTTTTTTCTCACATTTTACCTGCTTGTTTAAAAAGGTCATAAGAAAAACCCAGATATTATTATTATAGACTCAACAAAATTCACAGACTTAAATAAACAACCACTGAATAGGGACCTTTGGACCATTTTCACAGGCATGTACCACTGCCTGAAGTTAAAAACGCTGCTTTTGAAGCCATGCTCGACATTTTCAAATTTAAGGTAAATTACCAAGTAAGAAGAGTCCTACTTTAGAGGGAGTTTGCATTTGAGAAGGTGAATGTTACAGGTGAGTAAGACCTAAATACTCAAGATATTTTCACAATATCCCTGTGCACTTAAAGTTTAGACTTGTGGGAATAAACAAGGCAGAGAATACAAAGTTTTACGAGGAACAAAGTTTACACAAAGACTGTAAATCCTGACTCCAGTGCTGTGCTTTGCGTCAATGGAAACCTTTCTGCCAAGCTGAATAATCTCATAAACCCTGTAAGAGAAGTAATATTTCTACCATTCAAACTCAAATCCAGACAGATTAGATTGATGTAGCAACTTTCTTAATCACCTTTACAAAAGAAAATTAGCCTGTCTGAATTTTGAATCTAACTCTACCTTCTTTGAAATAGTAGATTTAACCATTTGCCTCAATCAAGCTGAAATAAGGGTCCTGGTTTAAACAAGGAAAAATTACTAAAAGGAAGAGAGAAAATTCTGTAAAAGAAGAAAACAGAAAGACTTTTTAATGGGACGTCCAGCATTACTAACAATCTTACTGTGAAATTTTAATATTCTTAATGAATAGGCTATGTAAGTTATTCTGTGTTTATTTTTAATTGTCCGACTCCCTTTGGAATAGTTAACTGTTTGCTAAATCTATGTCCGAAATTGTCTTTTAATCTTCCATCATTTGCTTTTTATTAAGCAAATAGGAAAGGTATTTGTCTAAAATGATACTGTATTACTTCAACTTAAAAAAAATATTCAATGTTCTGAAATCTATCCAAAGAAATTAAAACATATACTTTCTTTTAGGGTTTTGTGCTAGTTTAAATATACAGAAAATATCGTCTCCCTAAAGATATGACATAGGGTAAATGCTCAATAAGTTTATTCAATAAATTTATGAATGAATTGATCAGAAAAACAAGTTTCTTCTTCTTTTAAAAAAAAATCTTTGATGTTAACCTTAATTTACCTAAGCAATTATTTGTAAACTTTTTTGACTGTGTGCCTTATCAGCACACTCCTCCATATGTGTATTTATTTATTAATTGTATATATACCACTTTAGTAATATATTAATAGATCCACAAAAAGAAACTAAAAATAAAGATAAAATAATCAAGGTCTGGTTAAACTTAAAATTGCTTTCATAGGTGATTTTAATGCTCCTCCTGGCTATAACAGCTCACTAAAATACATAGATATAAATGAAAGAAGGGAATCAATGGCTATCTTTATTAAGTTATAAAACTTTTTTTTTCCAACTCCTTCCACTATCTACCATCTTTCATGAAATATGGATTGTATATTTCATTTTCCCTGAGTTAGTTGGGTGATCTTGCCAATTAACCACAAGGTGATTCATTTATATTTATAATTATATTTATAAGTATAACCAATGGGCTTATGACAAACTATAATTGGAACAATTTTAGAAACTTGGCAAAAAATGCTCCAAGATTCATGTGTATGCAAATAAAAGAATTTTTATGACTGAAATCATTTGTGGCAATAAAATCACGAAGATGGAAACTTTTTCTTGATATTTTCCCCAAACGGTTTCCCCATAGCTAAACTTTCTTTGAAAGCAGTTACTTCAAGTTAACTGTTAAAATGTCACCTATACCCTGAAGGGAGTGATTTTTTTGTATTTGTTTTTTCCCAAATTTCTGATAAGCATATGCACAGAAACTTCAAGCATATATATCTAGCAATGTGTCCTAGATGAATCTAAAACTTTTCCAGATAATACCTGTTTTCAACAGATGTTGAACACATTTACCCTTTTTATGCTATTTTTCTGTGTTATTGTGGCCATTTTTACTGTAGCAAAAAAGAGTGATTATTTCACCCGATGGCCTGTTGCTTTTTGTTTTTTGCTTTTAAGAAATCACAAAGCAGCATATGACTTTAAAGCTCTCTTAAAAAATAATATTTTGGAGGTTTCTATTCATGTCCTGGATGCTTAGTTTTTAAATACCCTGCTAATCATAATGGTGTCATATATTCATTAATTAATATATCAATGAACAATAATTCTTAAATTAAGGATCATCATTAATAATTGATTGTCATGATGTAATATCAAATAAATATATGCCAAAATTTTGTTTAGAATTTTAGTACCTATGTTTATGAGGGCTTATCCAAGGAATGTAAGATTGGCTTGACATTCAAAATCAATAAATGCAATTCACTCTATTGACAAACTAAAAAAGAAACATCACATAAGATATCACAGAATATTTAAGATTCAAATATCCACTCTCAGAAGGGAAGGCCCCATGAATTTCCTTCCACATTCTAACTCGTGGAAAAGACCTAGCAAGATTAAGAAGATCCACATATTATAGTGTATGTACTAAAGGATATTTTATTCCATGTGGTTATGACCTTAAAAAATCAAACTGGATTCACTTTTTGTTTCTGAAAGGAACTCTAATAACTCAAGATAAGAGTATCTTCCTGCCTAATAGTTGTCACACTACAAACTCATGCTGACAGAATATGATTACACTACTTTTGTACCCAAATGTAAGGTTCGGGGGGGAAAAAATGAGCATGAGCTCTACTATGCTATCTCCTTTGAGATTCATATCTTATCTTTGAAGAAAATACTCAACAAAGAAACTGTTCTCATTTGAAGCTTTAGTAAAGGTTACGGTATAAAAATTGTTAAGCTCCACAAATTGTGCAGTTGTCTTGTTATTTTATCAAGTGCATTTACATAGTGCCAGACACATATGCAAAATACAATTTAAAACTGAGACCATTAAATTATATCCATTATTTCTCACTCTAGAAACTTTTGAAACTTATGGGTGACAGATTTGTCAAGAAGTTCTCTTTACCAACTGAAGAAAGAACAACCCAATCTCTGTTATGAACTGTCACTAGTAATTTAGCAGAGCTAGAAGGCAGTTCAGCCGAGTAGACAGAAAATTAAAACATGGGCAGCTCCTGATTGGAAATTTATTCATAACAGGTAATGAAATAGCACAGTCAGGATCTCTGGTATTACTCAGAGTGAGAGACTTAATTCTGATAACTCTGATGATGACACTTGAATCAGAGATTATAAATGGTGACAGGTTGTGACATACAGATAGAATGAAATGAGCATCAGCAACATATCTCTGCAGAAGCTGATTCTATATAAGATCAACATTTTCTTAATTTCAAAAATTATTACACGTTTTCAAAAAAGAGGTTTATTAGGGCCTTAGGCAAACCCTGTACCATTTTTATATCTACTTTTCAATGGAGTATAATATTAATCAACATATCAAAGGTAAGGGGTGAAAAATAACTTATAAATTAAAACATGAAGTATAAATCGTTGTTTCTGATATCACCTGGATAAGGAACAAGCCCAAAATTACAGACGAATAGCTATCCTATGTATAGAGTAATAGTAAAGGTTTGGGTTTTCCTGTGTTTATATGCATGAAAAGAATACTCATTAAGTGCAGCCACATAAAAATAATGTTATTTGTATTTGTAAAGAATAATCATTTTTATTTTGGATTTTCTATGCCTTTTTATATTTTCTAATTAACAAAAATGGCATTATTAGTTTTATAATGATTAGTATGTTTTTTGAAAATTGCCTATTTCAGACAAACTCTCTACCACAGAAATACAGCTGAGAAAAATAACAATATTTCCACATAGACAGGTATTTCAATACATCTCTTTTGAATTTGTGAACTGGCATATTTACTGTGTACGGTTAAAACCTGTTAGATGTGGGGATTTTAAAACTTAGCCCTAAAATTCTTTAATACTCCTGTCACTGAAATAAAAGGGTCTATGCCCCTTGAATCTGTAACTGTTTGGACAATAGCTTATAGCAGAAATGACGCCATGTCAGTTTCCAGACCCAGACCGTAACATGGAAGAGAAGAGATGTCACACTGACCTATGCCCCAACTGCAGATCTGGAAGTAAAATAAATAACTGCTGTTGTCCGAAGTCACTAAATTTTGAGCTGGTTTGTTAAGCAGCAGTAAATAACCAAAAGAGCATCGGACTTTCATCATGAATGCCGATTATAAAAATGGTTTTCGCATTACACCAAAACAATGTTATATTACATATGCTATAACTAGTCAGAATAGAAGGAAGAAAATGTAAAAAAAAAAAAGAAAAATGAAATACACTTTCATCAGGCTAACATAAATTTTATCAATAAAGTTTTTAATAAATTACAACACAGTATTGAGAAAATAATTCAAAGAATCTTAGAATCTTTAGTATGTTATAAATGGAAAAACCTAAATATTATAGAATTATTTGCTTAAATTTGGTGATTTAACTTTTTAAATTTGTTTTCGTAGGATTTCTCTATATTGTTTAATGATGTTGTAACTAAAAGCATAAACCTATATAGAAAATACTAATTCTATAAAAATTAGAGAATTTAAATACTGTCAAATAGAACCACATATTGAATAATAGAAATACATTTTAAATGGAACTATATTTACAGAGGTCTAAGCCTACATGACGTAATGCAGCCCCGAAAAGTATTAAAAAAATAATAACAAAGTAAAATCATGCTACATGTTATTTACCAAAAGTAAGCACTTGAGAAAGATTAATAGTTAATTCAATAAAAAAGAAACTAAGTATTGGGTTGGCCAAAAAGTTTGTTCGGGTTTTTCGGTAACATCTTATGGAAAAACCCAAACAAACTTTTTGGCCAACGCAATATTAAATAAAAATGTTAAATATGCCTTAATTTCGGTAATATAAACAATAGAATTGTTTTAAGACTATTATGTATAATTCCTTTTCCTTAGAAAACTGGATAACTTTAAATGGACTTTGAGAGCTCAGGATACAGAAAAATGCCCTATAATAAATATTTTAATAAAATAAATAATCATTTTATAACATAAAAATCCACCTACTTAATGTATTTCTTTTCAAGACACAGTTCCACAGCAGAATAGTTTCAAAACATAAAAATTTAACAATTTAGTGTATTTCTTTCATAAGGCACAGTTCTACAGGATAGAGTCAACATTATTCATCCAAATATGAACCAGAAAGTTCAATTAATTGTATTTCTCGTCCACAAGCTACTTTGATAAGATTTACTCAATAATGAAATTGTTAAGAATCATATCGTAGAATTAGCACAGGTTCAGTCCTTTTTACTCGTTATAAATCTACAGTATAAAAAGCAATATTCAAAAGGTGACACAAATACAAAATACCTTTACAGAGGGAATTGTATTAATCCCAAAACTCTGCCTCCTCTTATAATGAAAACCTGAGAACCAGAATGATTAATCGATTTGTACCAGAGTGAAACTAGGCCTGGAACCCTGCCACCTGCTTCTAACTCTTGTGTCTTTTCTCATATATTATGCTGCTTCATCTGGCACGAGTGATTCCTATACAGCTATGAAATATAAAATAATGCATGATAATAAGAAAAGAGTGAAGCAAAACAACTTCCTCCATATAAAAAGTCATCTAATTTATGCTGAAACATTAGAATTCTTCATTTTATCAAAGTCCTTGCTGAAGCATTTTTCTACACTGTTTGTTTTCCAGATATGTGCGTATTTATTTATGGTACAACATCCAACAGAAAATTCATTAAACTCTTTCAGAAATATTATAAAAATTAGTTATCTATTACTTGACACGCTGCTACTTTTAATACACCTGAAATCATATTTTTATTATATTTTCACTTATGATAAAAAATGGATACAAGTTGATAGTATTTTTTATTTTACAAAATTTTTGCCATGTTTTGGAATTTAGATTTAATCACCTAAAACACCCTTCTAATTAGATGGCAAGTCAGAGATGTATTTAATCTTAAGGAATTGTTTTAGCACTAAGCCTTAGTTTATTATCTGTGAGATGGTCATAACAATAGTACTTACCACATGTAAGTAGAATTGTTGTGCAGAATAAATAAAATATGTAGCTAATATATCTAAATCCTTGGCACCATACCTGACATATTACATACTAATAAATGTTAGTTGTTATTATAGTTTAGCTGCAATCAAAAACATGGTAATATTAAGATAGCAAAACATATAGTATGATTTTTAAAAATGGCCTACTTAAAACAATGTGTATTCTTCTATTAAAAGGCGATTTGCTATGTTTAATTCAAACTGATAAAGTACTTTCTAGATATTAAAAAATTATTCACATTAACCTTTTAAGGGGCAATATAACCAATATATGTTAAGTAGCATATGATTTGTAAAACCGAAATTTAGTGCAACTTACCACGAATACACGTGCTAATCAAAACAAGGTAAATTCTATTAGTATGTTAAACATTTCTCATAAAATTTTTTTAAAAATTAAGAAATTAAATACCAGTGAGAGAGTATACATACAATGAATTTAGTAAAATTCCTTGAATTATTTTTAAACAAGTAAGACATTTCCATATTCTATGTACGTACCTGGAGTAGGCAAACAATCGACTATCCCAAAGATTATGATTCCCTTTAGGTCCGTAATGAAAGTAACAGGACTCTGTCCCATCAAACATATTCAATCCATCTTCTGAATTTTTGGAGGCATGGCTATGTACCATATCTAAGAAGACTGTAATACCCATTGAGTGAGCTGTGTCAACCAGTTCTTTCAGCTCTTCAGGAGTACCATAACGGCTTAAGGTAAAGGAGACAGCAAAAACATGATCACATCATATTTAAAACCAAACAGCCAATCATTTACTGAGACTCAAATGTTTTACCAGCACAGTACTAGATACTTCAAATGTACAAATGTAGTATGATATAATACTTAGATACAAGTCAAAGTTGCTTAATATTTGTTATTAGGCATTTTTAAAAGCATTCAATAAAAAAAATAAATCTGGCTGTTAATTGTAGATTTATAGCACAATGAAAATTCACATTTTGAGTAGGTAGATAGTAAAATTCCGCTTCTCTATACGCAGAGCTTCTGATTTCCATCACCAAGCCTAGCTAGTTTGAGGGGTATGGTCATTCCTGTCCACATACCTGGCCATCCCTTTAAGCATGCATGGTTGGGATTGTGAGGGCTCTTAGAATACTTCTTTGAATATCCTTGGTGCCTTAATTGAGGCCATTTCTCCTGTACTTAATTATTCCCAGACTGGAATGCCTCAAGTACCAGCGGGTCCTGTCACCACCCAAGCAGGAACGATGGGCAGCTCACATGCACGTGGGTGTGTGTTAAAGAGAAACTGATGATTGACTTAACAATGCAGAGGGCAACAGTATCCTAGACAGGAGCAGTTTCAGCAAAGTGGTGGAGCGCGTACTTGGAATGCGTTCAACAAATAAGAGGAGTGGAGGAATTAGAGACAACAAGGACAGATAACTCGTTCAAGGAGAAGTCCTATGAAGAGAAACAGGTGAAGGGACCAGTATCTTTTCTGTATGTCTGGAATGCTATCTACCTACTCCCACTTCACTCCTCCCCCCAGGTAACTCTTTTTTTTTTTTTTAGATTTGAAAACTGTTTATCTCTTAATCATGTTTTAGATCTCAGTTGTAACATCAGTTCAGATCTAATCTAAACTGATTAGACCCCTGATTCTATGCTATCGGAGAAATCTGCCATCTTCTTCTTAGCTTTTATTACACGTGGAAATAATAATATGTACGATTATTGGATTTATGTCTGTATGCCACCACACTGTAAGCTCCATGTGGCAGAGACAATGTTGGACTTGTTCAACTTGTGGTTATTCGGGTCAGTACCTCTCTGCATAGGACCCCTTGATGTCTTTCTGCCCAGACAGCAATATTCCTTGGATTTCACTCTGGGAAGAAGGACAGTCCTTCCGTGGGTAGTATATATCCCACCAAGGGCCTCCTCAGTTACCTTCCTATATAAGTCAATCTCTTTCCAGAAAAGGATATGAGCTCTAGCAATAATGGTTTCCATAAGTCAGGATTTTCTGACTGAAGCTTAGGCCTCCGAACATATGACAATTTCAGCAGGCTAACTGGATATTCTGTACCAGAAATCATTTGTGAAAAGCAATGTTAAATCAGGCCAGTCTCTAAGGCTTGATGAGAAAAGAGTCTATGATCTTAATAAAAGAAGATGCTCAGCTTCTATTAGCTCTGTTAACCCTAAAATAGGTTATAAGACATCACACAAAATATAGAAATTCATTTCATTTTTTAAATGTTTTGTTCAAACAAGAATGGATATAATTTTTTCATTTTACCTTGAAGCTGCAAAGAAGCTTGTGATTTGGTAACCAAAACTGGCATAGTAAGCATGTTCCATGATCGCCATCAACTGAATGCAATTGTATCCTGTATGAGCAAAGGTCAAATAGAGACTAAAAGCCACATTTTAAAAAAGTAATGAAAACAATATATAAACACAGCACCCTGTTCAAAAGGCATTAAATTTTACATATAACCTAGAAGATTTGGTCATTTTGAAAAGTTCTACTACTTTAACATCTTTGCTTGTCTGACCTTCTAACACAAAATCAGACAGTTAGTTCTTGAGGGTTATAGTCTAGCTATTTGAAATGTCTTCATTTTAACAAGTAATAAATGATATGCAAATATACTCTTAATTTGGCTTTAGAATATTAAAGATGGCAATCTGCATATGCTAAACTTCAGTTGCACTTGTAATATTCATATCGAAGATTGTGAAAGCCAAATAAAAGTAACGGATTGCAGGCCATGTACTTTTTATTTCACCTTTTTCTTTATATTTCTCTTTTTTCTAGCATAAGATACACCATACCACTGAATCCATTTTTCTACAAGGTAGCTTTTATAAAGCCAGCATTAATGCTTCCATTTTCCACTGTTTCTAGGACCTATAAAATTACTCCACAGTCATCCATGGGCACACATGTGCGTGCGCGCACACACACACACACACACACACGTACACCCACATACATCCTTCCTTTCTCTATCTGAAAATGTTTTGCTTTAACACTAAATGAATTGACTCAAATGAACTGACTCAAAAAAGATAGGTATGTATTTTTAAAAATCCTTAACACAAATATATTTATTAATGTGTTTTTAATGTAAGCAAATAATCAGAGTAGAAGAAACTTTGGTCTTTTAAAAAACTAAAAAAATCATTTTCTTCAAAGTAAAATATGGTAAAATTTTCAAATATGATTTAATTGCCTTCTGCAACATGCAGAGAAAATATTCCTATTCTGTTCTCAAAGTCTAAATTCATGTCAATATAACTTCTTGTGCACATATTTTAGTACATAATTAATATTGGAACAATTACGAATTCACGTTCAGAACTGAGGATTCGTAAGTTTAAAGGATAACATAAACTCCATGATTCAGAATCTGTTGAAAAATTATTACTGTTGGCTTTATTGTTAAAAAAAGAAACAAATTAACTCTATCAGGCCTGGTAGAAACACGTATATAAACTACTGCTCAATAATATAAATCAAGTATAATACTTAGTCACAAAATACAGAGTTTGTAGTTTATTTCTCTATTATGTAATCAATATTATTCTTCTGACCAAGTAACAATTTATAGCTTTTATTATTCATTTTATGTCATTAACCATTCCTAAACTCATTTATGGTCAGAGTACTGGGCTAGGTAATTCAAGCACAAAGATAAATAAGAAAATCCTTGTTCTGCTGAAACTTCTGCAAGATCCAGGTCATAAACAATTTACTACAGTATGAAATGAGAGACCATCTCAAGTATAACAACCTTAATATAATATTTATTAAATATAATTTACATTAAATTCTCCAAACATTTAATTAATTTTGGTTTCTGGAACCTGACCTCACCATCTCAGGTAATCAAGATCCCTATATAACTAAAAATTTCAACCATGAGAAACTTTTCCTCTAGCCAAAATGTGGACTGCCTACCAGAAGCAGACTAATTAAATGTAGTTTATCTTCCTGCCTAGCCACTGGAGCAGGTGCTAATATGCTGAGAAATGATAAAAAGCATTACCTATAAAAAGAAAATAACAGATCTAAAGCATTCTGAATCAATAATTCAGCAGTACACTATTCACTCTCCTGCTTGTTCCCATGAAGACAGGGTTTGTGTGATTAGAGTCCAATATACAAACACCTAGACCAATGTGACTCACACAGAAAGATGCACCACAAATATCTGTCTAATAAGTCATCCAGACAGGAGCTATATATACAATGACTCTGAAACAAAATGAGTTCTAGTCACCTTACAAATGTAAGATTTTTTTCCCTAACAGACTAAAATGAACAGGCTATAATCAATGACCACTTAAATTGATAAAAATTCTCTCCTGCAGAAAAGTAATTATGCTTACGTATTTATCTATAATTTTGGAAGCCATCAATTCACATTAAAATTAAAATTGAAATTGGAATAATATCTTGAATTCTTATGTTCTATCTTATTCCATTTCTCTTTTCTATGCTATCACTATTACAGGGCAATTTGAGAAGCCTAAAATAACATGCACTTCTATTACATATTTAATCTCTTAACACAAAAAAAGAGACACTTGTAATTAGCTTCTCTAATAAGGGAACAGACTCATTAAAATTTTATCTGAATAAAAATCACAGTTATTACTTACCAAGGTCTTTGATTCTTGGTAGTATATTGCATGTAAAATGTTTATAAGAAGCTATTTTTCCTTCATAGGAAGAAATTCCCACATGAGATTCATAAATTCGTAGACCTCTTGGCTTCTTTGGTTTGGAATGCTTAAACTACAGAATATTAAAATTACATATAGAATTAAACCAAAAATGCAGGTATGACACTAACAGATTAAGCATGTTAAATGAAATGATGAATTAACTCAGTCAAACACTTTGAAACTACTTTCACATATAAAAGGCACTGGCTACCTCCATTAAACTTTCTTTTGAAAAAAAAATCCTTTTTAGGATCATGGTAATAAACCTATTTGAAAAGAGTAGTCATGCGATAGCTTATGCCTTATCACTGAGTGAAGATGTATTTTGAGCCTAAGCCTTAGAGAAAACATAAGAACTGTGAAATGCATACATAATTATTAAATGCAAAGCATTTATCAACAAGCTTCGATAACTTAAAGGACAGAAAAGTGAGCTCCAAGATACCTATAAACTCTTATCAATAAGACAGCCTTAAAAATTACCCTAATTAATACATTCATGAGACGTCTTGACTATTCGTTGTTCCTAAGGACACTGATCCTGCTTCAAGCCCATGACAGTGAGAAATATTACACCACTGGAGAGTCTTTGATTAATCAGAAATTGTAGTTAAGATTTTTAAAAATCAGTATCCCTTACAGTTCAGTACATAGAGATTTAGTGTTCTTCCCCCGCCCACAACTTCAGAAACACACGATAAAACAAAAACTCACTTTTATATTTGATTGGCTACAGATGATGGACTCTGATATATACATATATATAGAGAGAGAGAGAGCAAACGAGTACACTATGATGTAAAATATTAAACCGGTGGTGAAGAGAGAAGTTGAACATTACAATAAAAGTTATAAAAGTAAAAATTAATTTTCCTAGAAATATTGGAGCATGCATTTATTTAAAGAGTTGTTGTTCTCACTTTATATGGGTGTTCTGGATCCCAGTGTATCCAATCATAATTCACATTATCACCGTCACGGGTCACATACTTCGCCCACGGTGAAATACGATACAAGATCTCTCCACTTTTACTCCTAATAACAACCTAAAAAGAGAACAAGTTATTATTGCCTTAAAATACTTTCAAAATTCTAAGATAACGCATGATACTCTATGAGCACTGTGACAAGTAAGAAAAGGAGGAATGATCTTAAGAACCGAAACTGCCTTCCAGATGTGTGACCTTAAGCATGTTTAAATTCTATGGACCTTGCTCTCCTCATCTGCCATGGTATATGATCCCTAAAGTCATTTCCAGCTTGAATATTTTATGATTCTCTGGCAATTTTCATCATTGTCAACCAACCATTATAGTAGTTAATTAAAGTAAGCATACAGTAGATAGGAAAAAGGCATGAATATTATCGGAAGCTACTGTCAATAAATCAATCAACAGAAGGAGCTGATCCTACTACATTTAAAAAAAAGTGATGAGGTACATCACCATCTCTTCCTTTTCCTTTTCATAGCAATTAATGATAACATGGGTTTTGACTAATAATTGTATTATACACACAAACACACACACTACCCTACAAACATTTTCCTCTTCTCAATTTCTTCTACACCTTATTCCAAGTATGCTTTACCGTATGAAACCAAACATTTTCCTTTTTAACCATTTATTCCTATACTTGCCAATAGTATCACTATTGCTATCAGTATAAAAAATAACAATAAAAATGCAAAGGCAACTTTTACAGAATCCACCAGTTTAGACTTAGTACTGAATAGAGGGCTTTGAATTTATCAGCATGGTTAAATAGTGAACAGAGCTTCCAAGTGACTAAAATATAGCTTTTTTAAGTTTTTTTTTTTTAATTAATTAAACCTTCTAAGAGTAGGTAGAGTGTGACAAAAAATGTTCAGATCAGTAGCTGATCTGAATGCTGAATGATCAATATGCTCTCAGCATTGAGAAAGAACATATTCTTTGGTCTCCTTTAATAGAGAAAAGCTCAAGTATGCATAATTCTTGGTCATTAAATATTTGTAGAATGTTTTATAGTTTAGAAAGGGCTTTCATAGTCATATCTCACTTGATTCCAGAGAATCTTTATAACCCAAATATTAAGTGAGTAGCCAGAAGTCCCAAAGTCACCAACTGGCAGAACCAAAAGCTAAGCAGAGCTTCTGATACTCACTTCCTTTTTCTTAACAGGCTTTAATGGCACTTCCTTCAGATACAGAAAAAGAATAAATCATGATTTAAGGTGGAGGGGGCAGGTGAGTGGTGAAAAGGAACATTTAACTTACATGAGCTCAATTCTATCTCCTCAGTTATGCCTCCCACTTATTAAAGCCTATCACAGCTAAGTGTTTCTATTATTCAAATAGTTACACAAAACATGAATGAATAGGATCAACCCAGTCCCGGAGTATTTTATCCCCCAAAATATGTCCCTTAAGTCACATAAATTTCTAGTATAATACACACAGTGATATATTTGAGAAAAGGCTTTTTACTCACTCATCAACCCAGGACAGGTTATGGGGAAATAAAATACCAGAAATCAGTTTTCAATGGATAGCACCCTGCCTAATCCATCCATCTATCTTTTCTCTTTTTTGAAAATGGCTCTACAACCTCTCCAAAGGATGATCATGAACCAATAAGTATTTTTCAAGGTGTCTGCTGGCAGAGAGAATATTTGAAACTTTAAGCAAAGAACATGAAGAATTTCCTTATGCTGAATATAATTTCCACATTCTTTGGAACATTAACTTATTCATCTTGCTGTACACATGAATGTCTTCAGAGGGTACTGAGTGATGGAAGTTGGAAGGAACAGTCCTCCTATGGGTCTTTCTCACTCCTACATGTTTTGCTGGGTACACCAAGAATATAAGGTCCTATTGATGACAGAGGCCATTTCTCAGAGTTGTGTTTGTAGCAAGCAACCCTGAGGAATGAGATAATGTCTCCCTTGAAGACAATGGACAGGTTTCCTTACTGCTTGCTATGAAAGAAATGATTCCCTAAGGCAAATACTCCTCACCTATGAGGCAAACTAGCTGTGTGCATAGCATCCATCTAGACCCTATAGCGTCACCCCTATAAGACTTAGAAAACAAGGGGAACTAATGCAAGTATGATGCACATCCTGTGCCATGAGTAATAAAGCCATTTATCTCTGACTCAGGAGTCCTGTGTTTTCTGCCAGAATCCACGAAACAGTAACAGGTTAACTTACGAGCTTGAAGGTACGGCGAAATCAAATCCTATACCTGACAATGGATGACTTACTCATTTTGAATGACTTCAATATTTTTGTTACCAAAAGTTCTATTTCTTCATTTCTATTAGTGTTTTATATTAGACATTTTTGTTCATCATTTTTATTAATTTTGCTTCTTGGGGTGGAAACTTTTAATTATCTAATTCCTTCCTTTTTTCTTAGCAATAAAATCAGAGCCTGGATCCTTGAATGATATGTAAAACAAAGCTTCCCACCACATCTAGAACACTTCACTGTAATCATTACATAAACGGTAAATTCACTTCTCTATTCTTTAGGCTCCTGAATTTTGGATGCATTTTTGCTATAGCAGTTTAGATTTTACTAATAAACACACTTGCCAACAGTACCCGCCTCACCTTGCCTTTGATTTACTGTTCCTAAGTTGCTGTGATAACAACTAAGAGTATTATGGTAAATCTAAATAACCCAAACTTGAGAGACCTTCCAATGAGTAAAAATATATAACCTTCTGGACTAAATTTTGCTCCTGAAATGTTTTAAGGGGGAGAAAGGGGAGAGATGAGTGTACTTACTGAATTTGTGCTCTCTTGAGTTCAGATTCAGACAAAAGATTTTTTAGATAAAATTTTATATCATTTAATTTACAACCTCAAAATAGAACATGCTATATAGCAAATTGAAAAGAAAGCGCTAGCTTGATTGATCTTTCAATGATAGTGAGTCTAATAGCTGATGGATAGAAGAGTTCACTTGGTACTAGCAAACTGAAAGTCTCATACACTACTAGTATGAGTATAGAATAGTATGAACATTCTAAATAGCAATTTGGCAATATGATCAAAAATTCAAAAAAAAGTTATTCTCAATGACTCAGCAATTCTAATTATAGATGTTTGCCCTGTAGAAATAATCAGAGAAGTGCCCAAAGAACTATATTCTTATCTATTAATCTTAGTGTTACTTTTATTAGCAAAAATTGAATGACTGAATAGTGTATGCTTATTAAAAATTATACCACTGAATTATATTGCAGGTTGCAAGAAAATTCTTTCAAGTTATAAAAAAGAATGTATTGCATCTTCCTAATGTAAATATATACAAATGGTTGCCTATGGATAGAGAAATTATTAATAGCTTTTATTTTCCAGTTGTATCTTTCTATATTGTTATCAATTCATTTCACTTGTAGAGCTTCTATAAATCAGAAAAAAATAAGTATTCTGATAAGGATTGCAAATAGATGAATTATACAATTGTGTACCTTTGTGGACCTGTGCTACCAAGTTCCATATATATGTGTGTATATACATACACTTTAAATATATTGACACAGTGTTAAAAATAAAACTTTAAAAAGTGTATTAGGGAATTCCCTGGTGGTCCAGTGGTTAGGACTCCATGCTTTCACTGCTGAAGGCTCAGGTTCAATCCCTGGTCAGGGAACTCAGATCCCGTAAGTCGTGTGGCCAAAAATAATAAAAAGTATATTAATATCACCACATATCACTCCAATAAGAAATATATATAAAATCACTTTAAAGAAATATACTAATGAAAATAATATCATGATGAACTTTTGTAGGGCAAATTGATAATTTGTATAATTATAACATTTTATAACATGGTAAAAATGTCATTAGCCTCCTTTTCTAATGAGCCAAATTATCTCTTTGACTTATGGGAGGTTAACATCAAAAGACATTATTAAATTAAATAAAGAAGTGAATAAAATAAACCTCTACCTGTGCAAAAGTCAAACTGACTTAGTGAACTGTATGAAGTTAAATTTTATTTAGAAAATGACATTTAAAACTCAAATATACAATATAAGAAACAGTTTGGTAAAATAGTGAAGACCTAAAAAATTGTGTTTGTGTGTGTACATTCATTCAATCTAGGAATATCTTTTGAAATGGTTCTTGTCAAAGACTATTGTTCCTTTGGACCGAAAAATCACTGAGATAAGATGCTCCTCAGGTGGCCAACAATTTTATATGAAAAGAGTGGATGTGTTCAGCTGGTTAGAAGTGGTAGGATACTCTGGAAAATGGTATTGCATGTAACTCTGGGTTTCAAGACTGAATGTGTAGAAGACGAAGAGAAAAGGCACAGATATTGAAAAATATAATTTGATTTGCCCAGATTATACTACCAGAATCACAACAACATGCTATGAAGGAAAAAATATATTAATAAAGATAACTATTTAGTAGGCTACAGGTCAAAATAAATAAGCAATCAAAGTGATTTCTAATTTATGAAGCAATGTTATCTCTTCCTCTTTTAAATTACCTCTAATTTATATAATAATATCTAACATAATTGATATTATATATAATATGTATATAAGTATATAATATGTAAAATATATAACTGATATTATATACATATTTTTAAAACAATGGGTACAGTCATACCAACATGCAACGTTAAATATCAGTATCCTGTTGTGTGTGTTTAAAATGTGACTAAAAAAATGCGTGTGTGTATATTGAGAAAGAGAAATACATATGTATAGAACATATAATACTTTTAAGTAATTTTTAGAAGTGAGTGGGACAAAAATAAAAAAGAGCAGTAGAAAAAGTAATCACAAGTTTGTAATTAAGTAGAAAAATAAGCGATATTCCAGAGGAGAATCTGATGGTTCTACCAATGACCAGAATCCTGAAGAAATAAATATGTGCTTTTAATATTTACAATTAACATAGCATAAACATTATTTTTAATGCATAGATATAATTATTAAAACTTTAAAATACCTTAATATAAATTAAAAAGAAGTTCTTAAATCTCATTTTAATTCAACTAAAATTTTATGACTAACCTTTGTTAAAAAATAGGACATAGGGAATTCCTTGGTGGTCCAGTGGTTAGGACTCCATGTTTCCACTGCAGGGGGAACTAAGATCTCGCATGCCACAGCACAGCCAAAAAATTAAAAAATTAAAAAAAAAAAAAAATAGGACATATGAGTATATATTTTTTTTCAGTTTTGTTTGTTTGTTATCCTTGCTTGGGCCAATTTTAAGATTCAGTAAGGTTACTTAAGAAAGAATCTCTTTACCATTTTGAGAGGCTGAAAAATGGCCTCTCATTTCATATGTTCATATCCTACTCTAGAATCTGTGAATGATAATTTATATAGCAAAAAATGGGTCTTTGCAGATGTAATTAAAGATCTTAAAATGGAAAGATTGTTCAGATTTTCCAGGAGGGCAATCGCATATATCCTTATAAGAAGGAGGCAGAGGGATATTTTACACATAGACAGGAGAGAAAAAAGCAATGTAACCAAAGAGGCAAAGACTGGAGTGATGCAGACACTAGCCAAGGAATGTCAGCAGCCACCAGAAGCTGGAAGTAGAAAGGAACAGATTCTCCCCAGAGGGAGTATGTTTCCGCCGACACCTTGATTTCAGCCCAGTGATACTGATTTTTAACTTCTGGCTTCCAAAACTGTGACAGAAAAAATTTCTGTTGTTTAAAGACACCAAATTTGTGCAACCACCATAGGAAACTATATAGAAATAAAGAAAAAAAATGGAGGCAATCACTCTTCTAAGAATAAAATGTAATGTACTTAAATTTAGTTAAATCTTGTCAGTGCCAGAAAGAGTTGAAAAAGTTATCTTAATGAGTAGTCTAAATTACACATTTTATCTCTTATTAACTTCCTACTCCCAAAAAGTAGACAAACATATACCAATGCATTTCAGTGACCTTCATTAAACAAAGTAAGTCCTTGACAATTCTCAGGAAAAGCAAACTCATTCAGAATAAACGTTGCTAAGCTTCAGAACTGATAGGAGGGCCTTCAAAAACGTGAATTTGTAATACGCAGTTTTTACTGCTAGCCTACTCCCATGTAATTATTTTCAGGGGTTGAACAAAAAAGAGTCAGTCTTTACATGATGCAAATAAAAGCTCTAAATTTTCCATAAGGAAAAGCTAAGGAACTATTTTTTCTACCTAATACCTGATGTCCACCAACAGAAGAATGGATAAAGAAGATGTGGTACGTATATACAATGGAATATTACTCAGCCATAAAAAGGAACGAACTTGTGCAATTTGCAGAGACATGAACAGACCTGGAGACTGTCATACAGATTGAAGTAAGTCAGAAAGAGAAAAACAAACATTGTATAATATCACTTATATGCAGAATCTAGAAAAACGATACATATGAACTTATTTGCAAAGCAGAAATAGACACAGACGTAGAGAATGGATGTATGGCTACCAGGGGGGGAAAGGGAGGTGGGATGAACTGGGAGAATGGGATTGACATATATACACTACTATGTATAAAATTGATAACTAATGAGAACCCACTGTATTGCACAGGAAACTCTATGCAGTGCTCTGTGGTGATGTAAATAGGAAGGAAATCCAAAAAAGAGGGGATATATGTATACGTATAGCTGATTCACTTTGCTTTACAGCAGAAACTAACACAACATTGCAAAACAACTAAACTCCAACAAAAATTAACTTAAAAAAACAGAGATGGGACTATTTAAATAAATAGATGATCAGTTGTCAATAATAATAATAATTTTTCATTCTGCATTTTCTAATTAGGAATATCAGAAACACTATCTGATATTAAAAGGCTATTTATTTCATTGTGAACTTGAGTTTATATTTCAATTAATGAGAAAAGAAAACAAAGAAACCAATAAAAGTATCATGGCAGTTTTCTAATAATAATAAGGTCCTGATATACAAATGACCACTTTGTGGATATACTTTCTTAAAACTACATATAATTGATTGGTAAAATTATATAAACTGGGGTTATATATGAGCTATAATTGACATTACCATTATTTAGATATTGAGCCTGCTATAGTAACCAAATAAAATTACTCTGTCTCTTGAAAATTTTTAAATTTTGTTTAATTTTTTCTAGATATTAAAGTTCATACATTTTGGAGGTCTCCATCTTTGTTTCATAATTTACTTCATAATTTTCAATTAAACAAACAACCTGACACAAACCATGTGCATATAAAGTTATCATAAAAAGTTGTCACATCCTGGTGATGTCCTTTACATCTACAATGCTCAGGTATTGAGGGAAGTGAAAAAGAGATTAAGTGATTAGATTAAGCCCCCTAAGCTCTTTGGATACTGGACACTATCCTAAATAAGAGAAAGAAAAGGCAATATCCTTGCTAGTAGCTTGATGAAGAAAAGACACAAATCAGTTGAACTTCAAAAGCAATAACCTATTGATGAAAAAAAAATAACCTATTGATGAATTTTCACTGGCTCCCATTATTTTTGCTTTGTATAAAATTTCTTATTTTAAAACATGCCATCACAATTCAGGTTTTTTTTTTCTTTAATAAGAAATTTTCCAAGGTTAAATCCTATAACAACAGCTTGATTAGGAAGAGTTAAAGGATTTCACTAACAGAAGCAAAGCCACTAATTAAAGAAAAAAAACTTTCCTTAAAAGAAATGATTAAGTATACTAGCTATGAAAAATAAATTTGTAATATGACAAAAAGTATCATACAAAATTATATCAAACTTCTGCATAAAGGACACCAATGTATGGAATAAAAAGAGATTAATTTTGAGGTATAGTACTCATGGCCACTTTACTCCTGATTTAACAACAATTAGAATTACAGAGATATAAACATTCACTTCTGTAATACTTACACATAGGAGAGAAGAAACTGCAGAATATTGCCAAAAAGAAATAAATGAAGATCAGTAGCTGCTTCTTCTAAAAGCAGGTCCTTATTTAGAATGACTTAGAGAGACAGATGCTACTGTACCTATAAAAAGCAGTATTACTCCCATAGGTTTCCATCCCAGTTCCCCAACCTTCTAGTCTAGTTAAGAAGTATTACAACTATAATATTTTTTCTGTTTCTGTCTCTTGACTGAGGAAAATCCTTAATGAAATAAAGTAGAAATAAACTAAGTAGAACTGATAAAGTGCTTGCTTCATTTCAAGTACATTACCTGAACAAAAACCTTATAAAGTGAGGTCACTACAAAAAGACAAAATCCAAAGGGATTATGTGAGATTTAGGATGCAGGCATTGAAAATGATATCCCTGAGCAAGTGAGAATAACTACTCCTAAGTGAAAAGAATAGGAACAATGCTGAAATGTTGTAATCAGGTAAAGATTGATTAGGTGTCTTAGATGAGAAAACAGATGAATTACACATGATATAAAAATATAGGATTTAAACTTCCAAGATATTGGAAGATCAATATAGTAATAAAAGAAAAAAGCTATGAAAAGGGGAAAAAAATCAGTGAGTTTTCATTACTGAAGAAGTGTGCTTCAAAGAGACTCATCCATGTGCAGTGAAGGCTAGAATTCTATTAAGTAAATAGAGTTATAATCTGGTATAACACCAACAAAAAAAATCTTAAAAAGTATTTTTAGAAGCGCTAGATGGGAGAGGTACTATCATAAGATGAGTTAAAACTCTCTTTAAAATATTTCATTAGGTACAATTATAAAAGTCTATATGGTGATAAATTGAATCATTTGAAAAAAAGAATATGATTCTTAAGCAATCACTCTAAGTGCCATTGCAATGAAGTAAAATATAAAATGTGAGGGCTGGGGGAGAAATAATTCACCCCTTAAGGGAAATCTAGAGAAATTCCAGGAACTAGATACAGAATATATAATTCTAAAAAATCATAAGCTCTTTTGAGAAAACACGTAATTATATATTTAATATACATCGAGATTATCTCTAAGAATATAATTAACAACTATTAAATAAAGAAAACAGTTAATAATGAAAAGAATTCAGAGTTACATTTAAATATTCTTTATAAATTAAGGTTTCATAATAAAGAGTGCAACACTATCACTCTTTTCTTCCACAAAAGTCACATATTTCGCCAGGTGCAGGTGGTATTAGGGGAAGAACTACAAACAGGTATGTATGAATTAGGAAACACACAGTACACACATCATATGAGAAATTGATTAAGCTGACAGTATAATGGGAAATAGAACATGACTACATGTGAGATATGAAATTCAACATATGCATTTGGATAATTTCTTGTTAACTGATAGACAGTGACGATGGGAAGAAGTAGTGGTAAACAATAGGAGTCTTCACAATAGAGCTATTTACTTTAAACCTTCGTAGCTGAAGTGTATTTAAATTATTAAACATAGATATTTCCATCTTATGTAGATAGCGAAGGCACAGAACAGCAAATGAACTTTGATCTCCAAGTGTGACAAGCTCTCTGGAGAAGCAGGGAAACTTCTTTGACCAGTGCAGTCAATAAAGCACACAGGTCAGGGAATTACCCACCTGACTTCTGCATAAGGCTCAGAGAATAACCACGTGTTGAGGTGCAGTGACCTATGGTTCACTGTTTTCAAATATATACATATATATTTCATAAAATAAATATTATGTATAATATATATGTATATGTATATATGTTACACACACACACACACACACACACACACACACACACACACACACACACACACACACATATATATATATATATGTATCCATGAGACTTTTTTTTTTTTTTCCAGTCGGGGGCATACTGAGTCACTTGGGGAAATTTATAGTTTATTGGCATATTTGAAAGATGTTAAGATGAACAGACTGAAGAGTGAAAAAAAAGAAAACAAACCTTAAATTGAAGAGGGTTAAAATTCATATTGACATTTAACACACATTTAACTGTGCTACTCAGTAAAAGAATTCAGCTTAAGTGTAAATATTTAAATCATAAAAGATTATATAGTATGTACTTTATCACAAGAAAAAGGTCCTGTAGGCATACCATTATTCATTATTATTTGAATTCATTATTATTACTTGGCCAAAGTGCAAATACTTCTATTAAATATAACCAAAAATAATACCCAACTTAACAGTCACAAAATGTAATTTTCTTCCTTTTTCTGGCACAGCATTAAAAGATCAAATACTAAACAAAAGCTCTCTTTTAAAAAAAAATTAATGCCTACATAACTTAGAAGAAAAAAGCATGAAATACTTTTATTAAAAAAAATACTCCTAAAGAAAAATGAAAGTGTTCCATTCTCCATATTTTATAATCATATTTAAAATCTACTATGCCCACACTGAAGGACAAAGGAATAAAAGATTGTAAAATAAATGCAAGATACTTCACAGTACATGGATATAAGAAAAAGAGAGTCTGCTAATACATTTAAAGTATTTCTAGAATCAATGTTCACATAAAGGGTGCAATCAGAGAACCGATATTTATGGACAGTCTAATTTTCTAGATACCTGTGATTCACTTCTATAAGCACTAAAACAGAAAGAGAAAAAGAATATGTTTTATAGTTGTCTTTCTAAAATGTATCATACATTCCCTTGTGACCTTAACAGAGGGAATTAAACACTTGTAGAAACTGATTTGTATACGCTGAACTGTGACATGGTTGGAATATGAACATTTCCCCCTGAATTCAGTAAAGAGAATATTAGACTTTTATATGTGTCTTTGACAGCAGTTTTCAACCCTGGATGTGCAATGAGAACCACCTGAGGAATATTTTAAAATAAAGATGCCCGAGTCCTATTTCTATCCACTATCACCACCCTACCTGTCACCCTTGATTCTGATTCTGTGAGCTGCAGTCTAGTAGCTTAGGAGATAAAAGCTAGACCTGAGAAAGCAAGAGACAAAGTAGCTACAGGGACCAGTGCTCCAATAATAAAGGATAGATTTTTATTTTTAAAAAGTTATCATGCAGGAAAGAAAACTAACATTAAAGTTACAGGGACTGCATTTTCTAAACCTTGATAATAATAAACACCTTTGCAAATGACAGGACATATTTTGCAATAAAATTTGTCTCAATCTCTACTTTGAATTTTTAATTTATTTCTTATACAGTAATAATTTATAATTTGCTTTCATTCTTCCTAGTCTAATCTCCCTAATTATTCTCAAACAATTATTCTGTAAACTTTCAATCATGAAAGGTAACCAAGCTAGCTCAAAATTTATTCATTTGTGGTCCTGAGTACACCCGTGAATGTCTTCACTGATTTACTTATCAAAAATTTTCCCCTGCACTTAAGAAGGCCTCATAAAAGAGTATGGTGAATCTATTCAAGTTTCTGATCTTGGCCTATAGTTTAACCCATCATTTAAAATATTTTACAATTTCTATACTATGTATCACATAAATCATTTTGCAAAACAATATTTATCATGGCTACTTTAAATGCCATTACTAAAATTGGATGATTGTCTTTTCAATACTATGTTCTCAGGAATTCCATTTATAATCTTCATTGCAAAGTTGTAGATGATATTGGCTCTTCAGTCAGTCAAACCACTTTCTGGCATTTCTTCCTATTATAGAAAGGATGGAAAGTTTAAAGTCACATTTTTCACACTCCCTTGCAGCTAGATTTCTGCATCTAGTAGAGGCACCCATGCAAGATCTGGAAGGAAGAAACTAGTACTTCAGTTAAATCATATGGAGATCAATCTTTTTTGCCTAAGAACCCTGAATGATGCTTAATCTAACAAAATGGCATTATCTCCACAGGCATGAGCAGTAGAAAACTCAAAAGATAATTGACATGCCACAATTAATCAGCCCACATGCTCAATTTCCATTTGTACCTCCCCATATATAATTACATATACATTCAGAATCGCTTTTTCATGAGAAATAATCACAAAAAAAGTGTTTACCTGGGGAAAATTCTTTTCATTCTACATTTGGTTTCAAACTAAAATTTTAAGTTTTATAAGCAGAGTTGATATGATTATCATGCAAAAAGAAACAGATGTTGGCAATACATAGGAATCCTCAGAGGAAATAGAGAAAATGTTGGGGGCGGGTGGAGGATAATTTGAACCTAAACTGGCATTTGAAGCAGTACTCATCATAAAAAATACGAGAAAGATGCTTTGACCTAAAGTAGGACATCATTTGAAAAGAACACACCAAATTTGGATTATGAGATATTGCAGAGGCAAAGTAAGTTTGAAAAATGAAGTGGAAAAGCAGGCTCATATAAGGAAAAGTTGGAGGTAGAACCTGGAAAGTGGAGGCTTAAAGAATTGGAGGAGAATGCACCAGATTTCAAGATTAGATGGGTGAAAACAGAAAACTCCTAAGATGTGTCTAAAATGTACCAGCACTGTGAAAACAAATAGTATAGGTATGCCCAAACCTGGGCCTAAAACGACCAAAAAAAAAAAAAAGCTTTGAAAAGAAAAAGAAAGCACCTACAGGATTAATTCTTCAAATGTTAGAATTACTTTTGATAGAATTATTAATTTAAAAATGAGTTCCTGTCTCAGGAACAAATGGAAAGGACTGATGCTCAGCTGAGAAACAAGTGTTTATGACACAGCTTATGGTTTTGCTCTAAGAAAAGACCATGCCTACAGAATAGCTTATAACTGCTTTAATCATCAACCAAATACTTATTAAAGTTTGGGATTGACATGTACACACTGCTATATTTAAAACAGATAACCAACAAGGACCTATTGTAGAGCACAAGGAACTTTGCTCAGTACTCTGTAATAACCTAAATGGGAAAAGAATTTGAAAAAGAATAGATACAGGTATACATATTACTGAATCACTTTGCTGCACAACTGAAACTAGCACAACATTGTTAATCAACTACACTCCAATATAAAATAAGAAATTTTTTTAAAAGTACCCACAGTAAAATTACCTATTTGTTTCAAGATTGACAGGTGAGTAAGGTGTACTTTCATGTTTAACTTACAGATACATTTGAAAGAACGATGAAAATATTTGCATGAACAGAGGTTTGCAAAAATCACCCACTAATTAGCAGTGCAAGACATCATGGATTATTATTTCATTATTATCATCTCGTCAAACCTCTCAACATAACTGTTCATAAATGTGACTTCTTAAATTAATGAAATAGAATTAATTTGCCATCATAAACTAACAATATTTAGCATAATGATAGAGAAAATCCAGTTTAATATAAATACGCATATGTCAATGACATTGTTACTCCCAAAGGCAACAAACAAAAGCCATTACCTGTATATTCTTCAATTCATACTATTTCATTAAATTCTGATTTGTATATGAAATAAAGCCTATTCTGAGAGTTAAATTCAGAGGCAGTTCACAACCATGTTTCATAATAGTAATATATATATTTATATATACACACATATATGAACGTATATTGTTGTATGAACTCCATTTAGATTCCGTAGGCTGAAGTAGTGTTTTCATCCTCTTAGGAAAGCTGATTAAATAATTAAGTTCTAAAAGTAATTTATGAAAATTAAACAAACAAATGAAAACTATCAAATTGATGTTAGACGTGAGACTTTTTAAAGTAAAAGAACCTATTTTGACTCTTGCAAACCTTTTTTTTTTAAATAACATTTATATAGTCATCCTGGGATATGGTAATGATTAACTGAAAATCTTTAAATCCAAAGTACTTCTTCAGAGTCTGTAGACAAAGTTACAAAGGATTACACAATAAAATCTAAGACCATGTCCAGCAAGATACTCAACACCACTGAACAATTTACAGGTAAATTTAGAGCATTTTTAAGGCTCAGCTGCAAACAGCAAAGAGGGTAGAAAACAAAAATGCTATTCTAAACAATGGTAGTGAAGGCAGAACCCTGATCTTAATATCTCAAGAAAGCACAAAATTATTATAAAATTACTTTAGTTATAAAAAGAAACAGATTTGTGTGATATCCATTAAGTACATTAATATGATTTTACTTCTTTTTATAATAGTCAGTTATGCCAAGGTAGAATGCTTAGTCAGAGTAAATATCAATTTCTAGCTTATGTATATATCAGTCTATATGAGTATGGAGTTTATTTAAGTAAGTAAAACAGTAATGTACTTTTTGAGATTTGCATGATGTATTGAGTGGGGGAAAAAAAGGAAATTGAGACCCAGCAGGCATAGAATAATCACATTTTTATGATTTTTTCTTAAAAAGCATATAAATACAGAGAGGCAGAGAGATAATGAGAAAGACAGTCTATCAATGCCTAGAAACAGATGAGGAAGAATACTCACAAAAACTAAAACAGTGGATGGTAGGAGGGAGAGCTAGGCTGTTAATTTTGAGAAACGCTACTTTGCTGTTTTCTTTCCATATTTCTTAATTGTTTTAAGTCCTGTTTTTTTAAAATACATTATGAATCATGTTTAATAATTACAAAACAAAGTAAAAATAACTATTCTTTAAACAAAAATGAAAGCATTTCAAATATCAAAATAAAGTTTTCCCGGGGTGCAACTCATATCATACGGCCTGTACTGAGTTCTTAAGCCTCAACAAATATATATGTGCATATGTATATGGAAGTTTAAAGTTTTTATTAATGTTCTAAAATTCCAAAGGAAAACCACTCCAAAGAAAAATGTTCTTTTTACATCTATATGCTCAAGAAATTATGTAACTGAAAATCTGTAAAGAATAATTTAATCTTAATCAAAATGCCATGCCTTGGCTTTCCAAAAGAGGGAGCTATAACTCCACTGCCACAAATGTATCAGTTGGATACATAAGTGATGTATTCAAAAACACAATTTATTGAGTTACTGACATAAAATAATTTTAAGAAAAAGAACTTAAATTATGTGTTTATTTTAGCCTTATGATTTTAATTGCCTAAAGAGCAGAGTAAAATCTATGAAAAATATCATGATCCACGATAATAAAATGGAAGCTGCGCCAACTCTTTTATGGATCTCTCAATTGGAGAATAAAAGTATGACAGAAGTCTCACAATGTTTAGATATTGAAAAAAAACATAGATTCAGAGACCACAGATGTTATGGTTACTAAAAACTGTGGTTCTATTATATGAAAATAAGATTTAGTATTGTTCAAAAAAAACTAGAGACAGAATGCTATCCATTTCCTGCAGTGATGATTAAAAATATGAATATTAAATACTGTACCTGGGAGCTTCCTATTGAAAACAACGTTTACAAAACTGACTTTATAAATTAAATCAAATCTTTAAAAATGCATTGCATCTTTCGGAAAAAAATAAGAATATAATCTAGTTTCTAAATTAAGAAATAGAAAATTAATCAATGAATTAAAAAGCTCAAAGCAAAAGAAATATTTGTGCTGTATTATGACCAAAGAAAATACACGAATGACGAAAGAGGAGACATCAGCATCAAATCCAAGAAATGAATTCAACTTGATAAAGCAATGGTATCACTCTCTGGACAAGTATATTGTAAAAAGAATGCAAAACTGCTCTAGGTTAAATACATACACATATACATTTAAATATAAAATGCAAGCAAGCAAAAACAGTTGAAAACAGGGCACCTATTTATTCAGGATGCTATTTACCATGTTTATTTTATCCACTCTTTATGTAATTACATTTAAAAATAGATGGTTTGTTTCTATTTATCAGCATGTGGCCAAATCACCAAGTTTCCACACATTTAAAATAAAGTTTGATTGAGTTGATTAACTACAGTTCTCCCAACTTCAACGTAAGTCAACATATCGCAGAGGATAAAATAGAAGGCAAACTTCGCAGTTTGATTATTGTTTCAGTCATTTATGACATCGAACAAGATACTTAATCTAGCCAACATCCACTTTCTTCAGCTACAACTGGGAGTAATGATAGTATCTATACCTCACAGGACTGTTAAGCAAGGGTTAAAATAGAACAAGCTGTTAAGCAAATAAAATGCTTAAAACAGTACCTTTAATATACTGAACACTCAAAATAATAATTTTTTAATTCAAACTGAAATGCTCTAAAAATTTAAACTCATAAAAGGACAATAGTATCCCTGGAAGACTATTCATAGTCATGAAAAATACTGCAAATAAAAACATCTCTCTTGATAATGTTTTCTTATTTATACCTTAAGCAAGTAACAGATCATTTATTTTGCAACAAGCATTAAGGAGCTGGTATTTTGTAGGCTCAGACCTTACTAACATGAAGAGATGCATAATCTTGGGAAAGCTATAACTTCCTTAAAATTTAATTTTCTGAACTAAAACAAGAATATCGGACAAGGATGATCTAGAAGTTTCCTTCTTGGTTGCAAACTCAAGGATGCTCATTATGAAAACAACATTGTGTGTATGGGTACATACGTTTACACATATGTACATATAGAGACAGAGAGAGAACAGGATGATAGAGAATAATAAAAAACAGCATACGTTAAGTTCTGAGGCTATGTGAAAACTGATGTTCAATCATAATGTTATTTCATCAAGGAAGGAACTTCTAAGCCATTTTGAAGAAGGAAATGGATTTGGAAAGGCAAAATACAGAAAATGGGACATTCTAGGAAGTGAATGGAATAAAGTAGATATCCAGAGGTGGAAAAAACAAATTCAAGGAGAGTAACAAAACCTGATTCTAGAGGATTACATGAATCTCTAAATAAAAAACTGGCACACTGAACAGAAGAAAGTCTAAAACAACAACAATCATTCGATTAATAAAGAAAATAGAAATGCCACACTGAGTTTAGGATTAACAGCTAAAAAAGTGCCAAGTACAAGATAAAAATAATAATGATTTACATCATTAGATCATTTTCATCCTTTAAAGGTATCTTCATGAAGTCATTAGTTGCGACATATAAAATATATATGTATATGTATGGGCGATTGGGATTGACATGTATACACTGATGTGTATAAAATTGATGCCTAATAAGAACCTGCAGTATAAAAAAACAATCAAAACAACTAATACTAAACTTTCATTGGGTTATTTGTATGGAAATATGTTAATATAAATGTTTCAGACATTACATGAAATTTCTAAAAATCTTATATGTTCTGGTATAATGTTATAAGTCATAATCCTAGGTATTACCTTAAAATGTATATCTCAGAAATAACTAAAAAAAAATATATATATACTTAATAATACCTGACTTATGAGGCTTTTTAGGATAAATAAAATTATTTCCCTAGCACAAAAAAAAAAAAAAAAAAAAAAAATATATATATATATATATATATATATGTATATTGAACAAGTAAACTGAGGAACCAAGAGAGAAAATCAGTGAACTAATTACTAATGTTACTAATGGTTAAACTATAACCCAAAACACCTGACGCCTGGCCCAATGCTATTTCTATGAGGCCAGTGAATTCCAAATTCACCCACCAAATCATCAGGAGCTGTTTAAAAGCACAGAGCCCTATTCCTCTATGATGGCGATACAAAGCTATCTTTGAAAACTACTGTCTTGTGTAGTGGAAATGCCACAGGAGTAATTTAGACGAAAGGCAACACAGGCCTGAGCTACCAATGAAAAGAATAATATTCAAGAAATCCTACAGAGGTAGACTCAGCTAAATTTCTCAACTGAATGTGAAGGTAATAGAAAGACAAAAGTAAAAGAACTATAAATTTACAGACCAGAGGACGGCAGATGCTCTGAGAGTGGTAAATAAGTTGGAAGTTTACACTGGTTTGCAAATGAGAAAACGAGCTTCGATTCCTCATATTAAATGCCAGTTGTACACTCAGATTTCGTCAGATTTTGAGATTCACACATATAACTGAAAGATATATGTATTTTTTTGCAATATGTTCAGAGATTTTTTCTGTTAAAATTAAAGAACTTAAGAACTACATATGATATCTGAGTGTATATACATGAATATATTTTATGTTTATATGAAGGTCTACCTTCCCTCATCCCCCAAGCCCAAGCCCACAAGAACACAGGCACTGTTGAAACGCAGAGGTAACAGTTAAACTATATTGATTTCATCATTTACTTTTCTAGGAAAAAAAAAATCTTATTTTAAACTAATTAGGCCAGTAAAAATACAAATGTCTTTAATTGCAAATATTTGTTACTTTCAAAGTTTAGTCTAATTTAAATTATTATCCTTCAAGTAAGTCTAGTAGAAGCTCTCTCTTCATAAATAAGGAAGGATCATTTATAAACAATATAAAACAGTCTAAGAAAAGCAAATATTTGCTTGGTAGTATACAATTTATGAATGTGAATTACCCTGTAATAAGGCTAAAACATATTAAAGGTATGGATCCTTTTGCAAAGGAATCTCTCTTTCAGAATACATTCCCATTACCCATTAGCCTAAGAAATTTGTTTTATCTGTATATTACTCATAAATTATGATAAATTAAAATAATATGTTTTAGGAAAATTTCAGTGTAGTGTGTTTGAGCAATTACATGAAACACAAAATAAGTGTACTAAGTGGTAAGTCTATATATGGTTGACAAACTTCAAGAGTTATAAGCAGAAACAGCCGAATTTGTTCCTGTGACTTGCTGGAGTTCACTGAAAAGACTATGGGAATTGTCTTCACCAAAATATGAAAGACTCCCTTGGTTATCAGATGGACAAAAACATGTGTAAAGTATGAGAACAGTATCTAAGTTCATTCCGGTGCTCACAGTTTAATACATTTCCTATGATACGTGTTTTTCATATTGATTAGATCTTATTGATTATTCACAGATAGTCCTTGTATTTGATTAGTCTCAAAACAACTAGCTTTTCTTATTTCCAACCAGTTCCTTTCTTTATTAAGGATTCTCTATCCATCTTCACTGTGGTAGTTTCTTTTTGGCTCACAATCTCCTTGATCTCTCTCATAACATTTCATTAAGATTTCTTTTAAAGTTGTACAGAGATTTTATACATAGTTCCAAGATTCTTAAAATGTAAACTTTGAGTTAAGAAAATGAATGTTCAAAAGCACATAAAATTCTTTACATAAATAAGTGCTGGGCAAAGCACACACTTTCTATAAACACTCTTGTGAATTTTCAGACATTGGTGGAGTAATCCCATGAACACACCAGCTGAATCTCAGGAAACAGAGCATTTTGTAGGCAGGGAGATAATGCTGATTTACAGACTCATCAGATACTGGCTTATTATGCAAATTTATAAAATATTTGGCCTGTGCTCACGAAGTCTACAAAGATGTGAGAATTAAAGGCTAAATAAACGTGGCCTTTGCACATATGCGTGGAAAAGAAAATAGTTGAGATTACAGAGCATTAACTAAGTACCAGGCATTGTTGTGAGTGCTTTTACCCTCCCATCAATTCTAGGGGGTAAGTATGATTATTATTCCCAGTTTAGAAGAAGCTACTGAGGTAAGAGAATGATTAGCCAAAGTTCACACCATTAGCAGGTGTTGGAAACAGCAAGTGAACACAGGTAGTCTGGCTGGAGTCTATGCCTGTATTTATTATGCTATTATCACCACTCAAGGGAACATGGAGATACATATCCTCTGAAATATAAGTAGTATGGGCACCAACATAATGTCAAAGCCATCTAATAGGCAGAGTGCACAGCAGTAATGTTACATGGTATCAAGTACATATTAGATATTCAAGTGAGACATGGTACTGCACTGAATAGTGTTATTGGGCAGTACACTCAAAGGAGATTTGTTCTATCAGATGTATTATGAGAGAACAAAAATTTAAATAACGAAATATGTACTGTGAGAGAATAAAAACAATCACTATATTTCTTATTTATCGTGAATATGAAAAATCAGAAAGTTGAAATCTATTTGAGTACTCTTTCTTTGAAATTTTTTGAAATGTATTAGTTAGATTTTTTTTTTTTTTAATACAGACTGGGGGATAGTCAAAAGGCTCAGCTATGTAACTTACTCAAAGCCATAAATGGCATATAATGAACTTATATATTCCAAAGTCTTTTTTATCCAACTCACTATACGAAATAACTTTTCATGACACCCAGCTAACAAGTTAGTAGATGGACTCTAATATTTGTAAACATTTACAATAGCCAAGACATGGAAGCAACCTAAATGTCCATCGACAGAGGAGTAGGTAAAGAAGATGTGGTACATATATACAATAGAATATTACTTAGCCATAAAAAAGAATGAAATAATGCCATTTGCAGCAACATGGATGGACCTAGAGATTGTCATACTGAGTGAAGTAAGTCAGACAAAGAGAGATATCGCATGATAACGCTTATACGCGGAATCTAAAAAGAAATGATACAAATGAACGTATTTACAAAACAGAAACAGACTCAGACTTAGAAAATGAACTTATGGTTACCGGCGGGGGGGGGGGGGTGGGGGGGGAGGGGGGAAGGGTGGAGGGAAGGGATAGTTAGGGAGTGGGGACTAACATGTACTCACTGCTATATTTAAAAAGTATAACAAACAAGAACCTACTGTATAGCACAGGGAACTCTGCTCAATGTTATGTGGCAGCCTGGATGGGAGGGGAGTCTGGGGGAGAATGGATACATGTATATGTATGGTTGAGTCGCTTTGCTGTGCACCTGAAACTATCACAACATTTTTAATCGGCTATACTCCATTATAAAATAAAAAGTTTAAAAAAATTAAAAATAAAATTAGTAAACATTGACATGGTTATTCCAACTTCATCTCCAATGCTTTGCATCTAAGGAAATTGCTGTAGCAGGACTCCTAGAACTGACTTAATATAAAGTGACTACATGAATTCATATACCCTAATCTTGTATTGGGGTAGAAGGGCTGAGAAAGGTCTCCATGACTTATTTCTCTGCTCAGCAAAATAAAATATAAAGTTTTGTTCAAGTACCCCTTTATTGCACCTGGTCCATAGTCTTCAGTGTTAGAATTAAAACAGCTGTATACAACTAGTCAAAATAAAACGAACATGTTCTTGCAAGGGACCTCCTCAAGATCTACAAATTAAAACAAAACAAACAAACAAAACAAGGAAAGAAAAGAAAAAGAAACAAGATTTGAGGACACAATTCTGTTTTTTAAAGCATTATCAACAAATGGATGTGCTAAGCAATAACAGAGTCCTCTGAACTGTTCTCAAATTATAGTCCCTGAAACAGCAACACTGGCATCATCTGGGAACTTGTGAAAATTCAAAATTTCAAACTCATCCCAGACCTACTGGATCAGACACTCTGGGGTGTGTCTTTTAACAAGGCTGACAGGTGTTTCTGATACGGTCTAAACTTTGAGAACCAGTGCTTCAGGATACTGCTATACAGGGTTTTTTGGACATGCGAGTCCAAAAACATGGGGAATGAAGGGTTTATGAATAAAGGCAAAATCTACAGTATGATCACTGCAGTGGATGGCTGTGGATCATGCAACTTAGTGAAACTGAGTTGGGAGAAGGGCAAGATCCCTAGAGCAGAGGAGGTGAGGGAACTGAGAGGCCAAAACCAGCATGCTGACGGGTCTCCTATGAGGATATGAAAATTACCAAAAGTATTTTTGTTTAAAATATTCTCTCAAGGATATAACTGAAACATTTTAGGGTGTTCTGTCCTCCCCATATTTAATAATTTTATCCTAAAATATCTTTTAGAAAAGATAGATTTTGAGAGTATAATTATTTTAATAAGATTCCATTTACTAATGGTTGCACTTAAAATGTTTAACCAACTTACTAGTTTTAAAAAGCAGTCTTCTTTCTAAAGCTCTTCTAATACTGCGTAAAATATCTTGAAAATCACTTACATTAATTATTACAACTTTACACATAAATGCTGGCTCACACCCTTTCCTTCTTATCTGATGTTCCTACAGAACTTATTTTTTAAAAAAGAGTGAAGATTTAAGTATGTGTATTCAAAAATGCTCACCACCAACACAAAAAATAAATGATTAGAGCCAATACCGATTTAGCATTTTTAAGAAGGGAAGGGAAATCATTCTTCTTGAACCCTAATTTAAATTTAGGTATCTCAACAGTACCCATCCAGCTGTCCTATGAATTCTCTGTCACAGAGGTGGTTGGTTTACATTCTCAACTGTGTTATTCAAGAAAACCAGGTTAGAGCCTAGTTGCTGTCAGTTGCTGATTCAGCTCAGTATGCTTTTACATCTCACACTGCTATATTTACATGCAGTGTTTTCATTAAAATCCTACTCTTATTTTGTGCAGAAATTGTTGTCAAACTAAAAATAGCATTAAAAGTGAGACTGGTACTTCATGATAATTTGGACATCCTTCAAAAATGGCAAAATTTTAAGCCTCACATAATATCTAATAAATTCCAGATTGCTTTAGGATTTTACTTTCATTTTATTTGTTTAATGTTGGCGTTTGCAATGATCTAAAAGCATACCATTATGATTGCACTCTATGAATAATACTAGTTATATCCTTGAGTGTATATTATTAATATTATCAGCTATATCCTCCAAATTTTCTTTTTTTTATTATTAAGAACACCACACTTTTTCTGTTATAATGAATTAAATCATAAAAGTTTTAAAACAATGTGTTTCTATAGCATAACAAATGAAAAAAGGATACATTACTTACAGTTGTTCTGAGAAGTATAAAAAAATGAGTTTCCAGCACAAGGTTAATTCTTCCTTAAAAAGTTCCTTTTAAATGGCTATAGCAGCAAATGCTAATTGTATTCCAAAATCAACCCTCTATTTTCCTTTAAATAAGACAGAACCTGCTGAATTTTAGCTGGACAAATGGCCCCGAAGCTAAGCCACATTTCCCAACATTCCTTGCAGCTAGGATAGCCAATGTAACAAAGATCTGGCCAAAAGGATGTATATATAAATGATGTGTTCACATCCTTAAAAGAGAATGCCTTGACCTTGTTTTCCTCTTTCTGCAGGAAACACAGAGAGATGGTGAGTGTTGTTTATCATATAGATAACATACTTGGAGATAGAAGACCAATGGGTTGTAAGGAACCTGGTCTGAACATACACATGTAGCAGAAGCAGCCTGTCCACAAAGCACCTACTGACTTGGACTTTTCCTTCAAAGAGAATCATCTATCTTTATTCAAACACTGTTATTTTGGTCCTTGACAAAATAAAATATATATACGTGTACAAAATAAAATATACACGTGTGCATGTGTGTACAAATGTGTTTGTGTATACTTAAATATATATATTACGTATAGCGTATGTTCTATTGAATATTCCTAAAAATTAAACAATGTCAAATTCTTTTCTGTGTGCTCCCAAATGCATTACTGTCTTTGCTACTTGCTCACAGGAAAACATGTATTCTAAAAAAACATATTAGGATTGGCAAAGGTTTATCATTTTAGCCAAAGGCTATGCTTGGTGGTGTTTTTAAACAGTTATCAAGAAATCACAGGAACTGTAATTAAACTAATATATTATAGCAACATAACATAATGTTAAGAACACAACCTCTATAGCCAGATTTCCTGGGTTTGAATCCCAGCTCTGCCAGCTATTAGCTAGCTATGTGACTTTGAGCAAATTATGTCATCTCTCTGGGCCTCAGTTCCTCATCTGAAAAAATGGGGATGATGATAATAGGACTTTCCCAATAGGGCTGTTATGAGGGCTAAATAAATTAATATTTGTTATATTTAAAATAGTAACTGGCACATAGTAAGGGCTATCTGATAAAGGAAAGAAAGAAAGGAAGCCTTTTACAAGGAACAAAGCGGATTATAATTATAGCCTAGTTTAGGCTATAAATTCTGGATAGTCAATCACTGCATATTTTAAATTATGAAATTATTTTACGTACTGCATTTTAAAAAGAAGGTAAACAGAGAAAAAACATAGGAGAAAAGGAAGAAATCAACAGGTTTGCAGGGTTTTTTTTCCTTGTGCTTGTCTCTGAAGGTGACCTCTTTGGGAAACGTATGTTATTTGTTCTCTGAGCTGTGTATGATTAGTTTCTTCATCATACACAGACAAATTAGGAAGGCTGCTGTGGTGCCCAGAAATCATCCGTTAAACAAAGTCAAAATTAATGATAAAATTGAGTTCCCTTTGTATTTGATTTTCATCTATCTGTACTCAATTATAAACGAGCTATCAAAGAAAGCTACCCATTAGCTCTTAATTCATAATGACTCCAGAAAGCAATCCCTATACTGCCATTGATATCTCACCAACAACCTCTTATTCTCTGCAGGGCTTTAGCTGAAAATGAAAAGGGAAAACAAAACTACATAATCCAAGCAGCTCCTCATCCTGAGCCCTACCATGGAAAACTAGGAAATCAGGCTTAATATACGCAAGGTGTAATAAGTTTTCATCTATATATGTGAAAGAGACATTTGAACTATTTTTTTCTTTCACCATAATTTATTGTGCCTTAAATAAAACAGTCATAATAGCAACAGTGCATCCCAGATTTCTATTTCATTGTGTCAAAAGCAAATATTCTTCAAAGTTAGAGAAAGCATTCCATGAGGAAAAAGTTTAAAACAGAGGTGATATGTGCTTTATCCAGAGAGAAATAACATCTAATTATTTATTTGGGGTAAGAGTGACATCATCCCATAACTGAACTTTTCTCTCTTCATAGTACTCATCTCAACGCCTAAACACTGACCTCTGGCACAACCCATAGTAAATCCATTCTGTAGCCTCCTAACTAACTGGTTCTGAACTATAAGGAAAAAGAATTAGGCATTGTCCATTTATTCATAGGTGATTTAAAGAAATATTAAAACAGATTTGAATCCTGATTTGAAATAATACCCTGCCCTTATTCACAGATTTATGTACATTTAATTTATCTTCTTCTTACTTCCAAAAAAAGAAAAAAAGACTACTCACAATTTTAAAATACGATATGTTTAAAAATAAAATGAGAAGAAAAAATCAGCAGTTACAATGAAAGTGGTCAGAAGGAGAGAAGGGCTGGAGGGCAAGGAGACGAGATAATGGTCTAGGACTGGAGCTGGATGGTTATTGCAAGTGTACAATTCATTTAATTTTAAGTGTTCTGACAGACAAGAGAAAGAGGCGGTGGGGGAACCATAAGATAAAAATAAGCATTTCAAATCTTCAGGAGGAAGGCAAACTTTTTTTCTAATATTAAGTTCTCTAAACAGTGATTCACAGGAATCTTTGTTTTAAAAGTAACATAGAAAATGCTAAAGATTCATTAAAACAAACTGTGATTTCCAGACCAATATTTGCTTAACTTCAGTTATTTTGTTTGCTTGTTTTTAACCCTGGTATCAACAGCATTCCTCCTATAAACAGCAATTCTACAGGCTGAAGATGCCTAAACTTATAGAAAATTTAAAATTACTGAAACACACTTTATAAATTTCTTTCACTTTCTGTATAATGTGCATATGCAAAAATATTTCCAACAGTAGCAAGTGTACTTACCTAATGATCCCTAACCCTTTCATCCATGCAGTCAATAAACACTTATTTTTTTTTTTTAATTTATTTTAATTTATATTTATTTTTGGCTGTGTTGGGTCTTCGTTTCTGTGCGAGGGCTTTCTCTAGTTGCGGCAAGTGGGGGCCACTCTTCATCGCGGTACGCGGGCCTCTCAGTATCGTGGCCTCTCTTGTTGCGGAGCACAGGCTCCAGACGCGCAGGCTCAGTAGTTGTGGCTCACGGGCCCAGTTGCTCCGCGGCATGTGGGATCTTCCCAGACCAGGGCTCGAACCCGTGTCCCCTGCATTAGCAGGCAGATTCTCAACCACTGCGCCACCAGGGAAGCCCCCAGTAAACACTTATTGAATAGCTTCTATGAATCAGATATTACTAGGTTCCAGAGACACAAAGATGACCAAGACACTGACCCTGTCCTCAAAAAGTTCACACTCTAAAAGTACATATCATCACAGTGAGTATAGTGGAAACAGGCTCTAAAGAGGTTTATGGCAGAAGGGATATTTGGTAAGTAGAAAGTGCCATTCGGGATTATGAAAAACTTCACCAAAAATAAATGGCATATAAACTCTATATCAAAGACTAGGAGTTTGTCAGATTACTAAAATAGGAGAAAGCCATTCCACATAAAAGGGATGCTGTCTTTGCATTTGCTGAGATATGACCAGAACAGCGTTTAAGCAACAGCAAGTAATTCAGTATGGACAGTATACCTTATTGTTATGGACTGAATGTTTGTGTCCCCTGCAAAATTTATATGTTGAAACCCAACCACCCAGTGTAATAGTACTAGGAGGTAGGGCCTTTGGGAGGTAATTAGCATTAGAATGAGATCAAGAGGGTGGAGCTCGAAGGAATGGAATTAGTGCCCTTATTAAAGTCACTAAAGAGTTTGCTTCCTCTCTCTGCTCTCCACCATGTGAAGAGACATTACCAATGAGAAGCTGGCAGTCAGAAAACAGCCCTCGCTAGAATTCTACCAGGCTGGCACCCTGATCTCATACTTCCAGCCTCCAGAACTGGGAGAAATACATTTCTGTTGTTCATAAGGAGCCTAGGCTATGGTACTTTATTATAGCAGCCCAAACAGACTAAGACAAGGATAAAGACAAAGCTGGAGAGGAACCCAATGGCCAGGGCGTGGAGGGCTTTGTATGGTAAGCTAAGGAGTATGGAATTCAGCCTAGAGGTCATTGTTGCTCAATTCTTTTAAAACAAAGAAATCATTATTTAGACATAAACATACATGGGAGCCCAACTATAAAACAGAAAAGGAATCTCCTTATTTCGGGTGAGTGCTGGAGAATCTGAAAACTGACCTGGTCAGCTTCTTGTCACACAGTTTGAAAACCCTGTCTATAACCAAATCAGGGGTGGGGAGAGTTTATCACAAAGGTTTTTAGTCAGAAGGATAACATGAGCAGATTTCAAATTTTAGAATGATGACTATGGCTCTAATATGAAAATGGATGGGGGGGGAAATGAGAACCAAGGAGAAGATGATTTATGAGGGTAAGACCATTACAAGAAAAAAGTAATAAATGAAATCCTGTATTAGGACAGTGAATAGTGAAATTTTTAGAACATGAAGGATAAAGAGGAAATCCGGTTCAGAGAAGATGGCGGAAGAGTAAGACGCGGAGATCAACTTCCTTCCCACAGATACAGTAGAAATACATCTACACGTGGAACTGCTCCTACAGAACACCCACTGAACGCTGGCAGAAAACGTCAGACCTCCCAAAAGGCAAGAAACTCCCCACGTACTTGGGTAGGGCAAAAGAAAAAATAACAGAGACAAAAGAATAGGGACGGCACCTGCACCAGTGGGAGGGAGCCGTGAAGGAGGAAAGGTTTCCACACACTAGGAAGCCCCTTCGTGGGCAGAGACTGCGGGTGGCAGAGGGGGGAAGCTTCGGAGCCACGGAGGAGAGCACAGCCACAGGGGTGCGGAGGGCAAAGCGGAGAGATTCCCGAATGGAGGCTCGGCACCGAACAGCACTCACCAGCCCGAGAGACTTGTCTGCTCAGCCGCCGGGGCGGGCGGGGCTGGGAGCTGAGGCTCCGGCTTCGGTGTATCGCGGGGAGAGGACTGGGGTTGGCAGCATGAACACAGCCTGAAGGGGTTAGTGCACCACAGCTAGCCGGGAGGGAGTCCAGGAAAAAGTCTGCAGCTGCCCAAGAGGCAAGAGACTTTTTCTTGCCTCTTTGTTTCCCGGCGCGCAAGGAGAGGGGATACTGAGCGCCGCCTAAACGAACTCCAGAGATGGGCACGAGCTGCGGCAATCAGCGCGGGCCCCAGAGACGGGCGTGAGACACTAAGGCTGCTGCTGCCGCCACCAAAAACCCTATGTGCGAGCACAGGTCACTCTCCACACCGCCCCTCCCGGGAGCCGGTGCAGCCGGCCACTGCCAGGCTCCCGTGATCCAGGGACATCTTCCCCGGGAGAACGAACGGCGCGCCTCAGGCTGGTGCAACGTCACGCCAGCCTCTGCCTCTGCAGGCTCGCCCCGCCTCCTCTGTACTCCTCCCTCCCCCCAGCCTGAGTGAGCCAGAGCCCCCGAAGCAGCTGCTCCTTTAACCCCATTCTGTCTGGGCGGGGAACAGACGCCCTCAGGCGACCTACACGCAGAGGTGGGTCCAAATCCACAGCTGAACCCCAGGAGCTGTGCGAACAGGGAAGAGAAGGGGAAATCTCTCCCAGCAGCCTCAGAAGCAGCGGATTAAAACTCCACAAACAACTTGATGTGCCTGCATCTGTTGAATACCTGAATAGACAACGAATCATCCCAAATTCAGGAGGTGGACTTTGGGAGCAGGATATATTAATTTTTCCCCTTTTCCTTTTTTTGTGAATGTATATGTGTATGCTTCTGGGTGAGATTTTGTCTGTATAGCTTTGCTTTATAATAGGTTTATTTTACTTACCTATAATATATCCTCTTTCTTTCTTTCTTTCTATTTTTTCTCCCTTTTTACTCTGAGCCATGTGGACGAAAGGCTCTTGGTGCTCCAGCCAGGCATCAGGGCCGTGCCTCTGAGGTGGGAGAGCCAACTTCAGGACACTGGTCCACAAGAGGCCTCCCAGCTCCATGTAATACCAAACGGCAAAAATCTCTCAGAGATCTCCATCTCAACATCAAGACCCAGGTTCACTCAATGACCAGCAAGCTACAGTGCTGGACACCCTATGCCAAACAACTAGCAAGACAGGAACACAGCCCCATCCATTAGCAGAGAGGCTGCCTAAAATCATAATAAGGCCACAGACACCTCAAAAGACACCACCAGACGTGGATGTGCCCACCAGAAAGACAAGATCCAGCCTCATCCACCAGAACACAGGCACTAGTCCCCTCCACCAGGAAGCCTACACAACCTACTGAACCAACCTTAGCCACGGGGGACAGATACCAAAAACAACGGGAACAACGAACCTGCAGCCTGTGAAAAGGAGACCCCAAACACAGTAAGATAAGCAAAATGAGAAGACAGAAAAACACACAGCAGATGAAGGAGCAGGGTCAAAACACACCAGACTTAACAAATGAAGACGAAATAGGTAGTCTACCTGAAAAAGAATTCAGAATAATGATAGTAAGGATGATCCAAAATCTTGGAAATAGAATAGACAAAATGCAAGAAACATTTAACAAGGACGTAGAAGAACTAAAGAGGAACCAAGCAACGATGAAAAACACAATAAATGAAATTAAAAATACTCTAGATGGGATCAATAGCAGAATAACTGAGGCAGAAGAACGGATAAGTGACCTGGAAGATAAAATGGTGGAAATAACTACTGCAGAGCAGGATAAAGAAAAAAGAATGAAAAGAACTGAGGACAGTCTCAGAGACCTCTGGGACAACATTAAACGCACCAACATTCGAATTATAGGGGTCCCAGAAGAAGAAGAGAAAAAGAAAGGGACTGAGAAAATATTTGAAGAGATTATAGTTGAAAACTTCCCTAATATGGGAAAGGAAATAGTTAATCAAGTCCTGGAAGCACAGAGAGTCCCATACAGGATAAACCCAAGGAGAAACACGCCAAGACACATATTAATCAAACTGTCAAAAAGTAAATATAAAGAAAACATATTAAAGGCAGCAAGGGAAAAACAACAAATAACACACAAGGGAATCCCCATAAGGTTAACACCTGATCTTTCAGCAGAAACTCTGCAAGCCAGAAGGGAGTGGCAGGATATACTTCAAGTGATGAAGGAGAAAAACCTACAGCCAAGATTACTCTACCCAGCAAGGATCTCATTCAGATTCGATGGAGAAATTAAAACCTTTACAGACAAGCAAAAGCTGAGAGAGTTCAGCACCACCAAACCAGCTTTACAACAAATGCTAAAGGAACTTCTCTAGGCAAGAAACACAAGAGAAGGAAAACACCTACAATAACAAACCCAAAACATTTAAGAAAATGGGAATAGGAACATACATATCGATAATTACCTTGAATGTAAATGGATTAAATGCTCCCACCAAAAGACACAGGCTGGCTGAATTGATACAAAAACAAGACCCATATATATGCTGTCTACAAGAGACCCACTTCAGACCTAGAGACACATACAGACTGAAAGTGAGGGGATGGAAAAAGATATTCCATGCAAATGGAAATCAAAAGAAAGCTGGAGCAGCAATTCTCATATCAGACAAAATAGACTTTAAAATAAAGACTATTACAAGAGACAAAGAAGGACACTATATAATGATCAAGGGATCGATCCAAGAGGAAGGTATTACAATTGTAAATATTTATGCACCCAACATAGGAGCACCTCAATACATAAGGCAAATACTAACAGCCATAAAAGGGGAAATCGACAGCAACAAAATCATAGTAGGAGACTTTAACACCCCACTTTCACCAATGGACAGATCATCCAAAATGAAAATAAATAAGGAAACACAAGCTTTAAATGAAACATTAAACAAGATGGACTTAATTGATATTTATAGGACATTCCACCCCAAAACAACAGAATACACATTTTTCTCAAGTGCTCATGGAACATTCTCCAGGATAGATCATATCTTGGGTCACAAATCAAGCCTAGGTAAATTTAAGAAAATTGAAATCGTATCAAGTATCTTTTCCGACCACAACGCTATGAGACTAGATATCAATTACAGGAAAAGATGTGTAAAAAATACAAACACATGGAGGCTACACAATACACTGCTTAATAACGAAGTGATCACTGAAGAAATCAAAGGGGAAATCTAAAAATACCTAGAAACAAATGACAATGGAGATACGACGACCCAAAACCTATGGGAAGCAGCGAAAGCAGTGCTAAGAGGGAAGTTTATAGCAATACAAGCCTACCTCAAGAAACAGGAAACATCTTGAATAAACAACCTAACCTTGCACCTAAAGCAATTAGAGAAAGAAGAACAAAAAAAACCCCAAAGCCAGCAGAAGGAAAGAAGTCATAAAGATCAGGTCAGAAATAAATGAAAAAGAAATGAAGGAAACAATAGCAAAAATCAATGAAACTAAAAGCTGGTTCTTTGAGAAGATAAACAAAATTGATAAACCATTAGCCAGACTCATCAAGAGAAAAAGGGAGAAGACTCAAATCAATAGAATTAGAAATGAAAAAGGAGAAGTAACCACTGACACTGCAGAAATACAAAAGATCATGAGAGATTACTACAAGCAACTCTATGCCAATAAAATGGACAACCTGGAAGAAATGGACAGATTCTTAGAAATGCACAACCTGCCGAGACTGAACCAGGAAGAAATAGAAAATATGAACAGACCAATCACAAGCACTGAAATTGAAAATGTGATTAAAAACCTTCCAACAAACAAAAGCCCAGGACCAGATGGCTTCACAGGCGAATTCTATCAAACATTTAGAGAAGAGCTAACACCTATCCTTCTCAAACTCTTCCAAAATATTGCAAAGGGAGGAACACTCCCAAACTCATTCTACGAGGCCACCATCACCCTGATACCAAAACCAGACAAAGATGTCACAAAGAAAGAAAACTATAGGCCAATATCACTGATGAATATAGATGCAAAAATCCTCAACAAAATACTAGCAAACAGAATCCAACAGCACATTAAAAGGATCATACACCATGATCAAGTGGGGTTGATCCCAGGAATGCAAGGATTCTTCAATATACGCAAATCAATCAATGTGATACACCATATTAACAAATTGAAGGAGAAAAACCATATGATCATCTCAATAGATGCAGAGAAAGCTTTTGACAAAATTCAACACCCATTTATGATAAAAGCCCTGCAGAAAGTAGGCACAGAGGGAACTTTCCTCAACATAATGAAGGCCATATATGACAAACCCACAGCCAACATTGTCCTCAATGGTGAAAAACTGAAACCATTTCCACTAAGATCAGGAACAAGACAAGGTTGCCCACTCTCACCATTATTATTCAACATAGTTTTGGAAGTGTTAGCCGCAGCAATCAGAGAAGAAAAAGAAATAAAAGGAATCCAAATCGGAAAAGAAGAAGTAAAGCTGTCACTGTTTGCAGATGACATGATACCATACATAGAGAATCCTAAAGATGCTACCAGAAAACTCCTAGAGCTAATCAATGAATTTGGTAAAGTAGCAGGATACAAAATTAATGCACAGAAATCTCTTGCATTTCTATACACTAATGACGAAAAATCTGAAAGTGAAATTAAGAAAACACTCCCGTTTACCACTGCAACAAAAAGAATAAAATATCTAGGAATAAACCTACCTAAGGAGACAAAAGACCTGTATGCAGAAAATTATAAGACACTGATGAAAGAAATTAAAGATGATACAAATAGATGGAGAGATATACCATGTTCTTGGATTGGAAGAATCAACATTGTGAAAATGACTCTACTACCCAAAGCAATCTACAGATTCAATGCAATCCCTATCAAACCACCACTGGCATTTTTCACAGAACTAGAACAAAAAATTTCACAATTTGTATGGAAACACAAAAGACCCTGAATAGCCAAAGCAATCTTGAGAACGAAAAATGGAGCTGGGGGAATCAGGCTCCCTGACTTCAGACTATATTACAAAGCTTCAGTAATCAAGACAGTTTGGTACTGGCACAAAAACAGAAATATAGATCAATGGAACAGGATAGAAAGCCCAGAGATAAACCCACACACATATGGTCACCTTATCTTTGATAAAGGAGGCAAGCATATACAGTGGAGAAAAGACAGCCTCTTCAATAAGTGGTGCTGGGAAAATTGGACAGGTACATGTAAAAGTATGAAATTAGAACACTCCCTGACACCATGCACAAAAATAAACTCAAAATGGATTAAAGACCTAAGTGTAAGGCCAGACACTATCAAACTCTTAGAGGAAAACATAGGCAGAACACTCTATGACATACATCACAGCAAGATTCTTTTTGACCCAGCTCCTAGAGAAATGGAAATAAGAACACAAATAAACAAATGGGACCTAATGAAACTTAAAAGCTTTTGCACAGCAAAGGAAACCATAAACAAGACCAAAAGACAACCATCAGAATGGGAGAAAATATTTGCAAATGAAGCAACTGACAAAGGATTAATCTCCAAGATTTACAAGCAGCTCATGCAGCTCAATAACAAAAACACGAACAACCCAATCCAAAAATGGGCAGAAGACCTAAATAGACATTTCTCCAAAGAAGATATACAGATTGCCAACAGACACATGAAAGAATGCTCAACATCATTAATCATTAGAGAAATGCAAATCAAAACTACAATGAAATATCATCTCACACCGGTCAGAACGGCCATCATCAAAAAATCTAGAAACAATAAATGCTGGAGAGGGTGTGGAGGAAAGGGAACACTCTTGCCCTGTTGGTGGGAATGTAAATTGATACAGCCACTATGGAGAACAGTATGGAGGTTCCTGAAAAAACTACAAATAGAACTACCATACGACCCAGCAATCCCACTACTGGGCATATACCCTGAGAAAACCATAGGTCAAAAAGAGTCATGTACCAAAATGTTCATTGCAGCTCTATTTACAATAGCCAGGACATGGAAGCAACCTAAATGTCCATCGACAGATGAATGGATAAAGAAGATGTGGCACATATATACAATGGAATATTACTCAGCCATAAAAAGAAATGAAATGGAGGTATTTGTAATGAGGTGGATGGAGTTAGAGTCTATCATACAGAGTGAAGTAAGTCAGAAAGAGAAAAACAAATACAGTATGCTAACACATATATATGGAATCTAAGGGAAAAAAAAAAAAAAAGGCCATGAAGAACCTAGTGGCAAGACGGGAATAAAGACACAGACCTACTAGAGAATGGACTTGAGGATATGGGGAGTGGGAGGGGTGAGATGTGACAGGGTGAGAGAGTGTCATGGACATATATACACTACCAAATGTAAAATAGATAGCTAGTGGGAAGCAGCCGCATAGCACAGGGAGATCAGCTCGGTGCTTTGTGACCACCTAGGGGGGTGGGATGGGGAGGGTGGGAGGGAGGGAGGTGCAAGAGGGAAGAGATATGGGAACATATGTATATGTATAACTGATTCACTTTGTTATAAAGCAGAAACTAACACACACCATTGTAAAGCAATTATACTTCAATAAAGATGTTTAAAAAAAAAAAAAAAACACATGAAAGAAAAGTAGCTACTCTATCCCAGAAACAAAAAAAAAAAAAGAGGAAATCCAAGTGACTACCAAGAGAAAGGGCTGATTACATACAAAGGAATAAAAACCAAATTATCAGGATTTTATCAGCAACACTGAATATAAGACAAAACCAGAAATATAAAATCCTAGACAAATATATAAGATCTCAAGTCATCAATAAAAGAATTTCTATAGGATGTGCCATAAGAAAAGAAACTGTTAACAAGTAAGCTGCAAAAGCGATGATTTATGACAAGTTTGAGTTGGCAGGTGGTACACAGCAAAAGAATATATTTTACCCATGACATAACTAGAAATGATCACTCAGGAACTGCAGAAGATTCAGATCCTATCACAGGCCATGACATAGTAGAAATCATCTATAAATTTATATGAAATACTAATGTGAATATGTGGTTCAAATGATTCATAATGGGAAATGAGATTTATATTGCTTCATTCATAGGTCTTAAATTTAAATTATCATCATCCAGCTATTTGTACCATTTTACTTTATTTTTTATTAAATCAGAGTAGGAGAGGATAGAAAACAATGAATTGGAAGTGAGGATATAGAAAGAGAAGACGTACGTGATAGTAAAGTTCTTCTTTCTAGGAATCTTTATGACATAAAAGAAAAAGAGAGAACATTCAGGATCCATTAACAGTGACTAATTTTTGTTAATTGATAATAAGATTACTTAAGCATTTTTATATGCTCTAGAAGAGAGAGAATGAACATTTCTGAGGAAAAAAAAAAAAGAGATCATTAAGGGTCAAAAAACACCACAGGTTAAAGAATAAATTGTTCATTTTTTAAAGTTATTGAGGTTTTTCTTAAAGTAAGAAATGTAGGATTTAAGAAAAAGCAAAAAAGAATCTCTGTCAAAATTTAGCAATTGTAGGGCCCTGCACGCTTTTAGAGTAAAATTTCCTAAAATAGATTCATTATTCCATTTAGTCTCCTTACATATGTGACATCTTCATAAGTCAATACAAGTCAAACTGACCACTGTCTCCCATATAGAATTGGTTAATTCCTATATAATCGTGCTTAACTTTATTTTCTTTTATTCTCTAATAGACCCCTGACAACCTATTCATTAATCTAATCCATTAACTCCTTCAAGAGCAAGCTTAAAATGCATCTCTTTCCATAATCATTCCCTAACTAACTATTCAACCTTGACCTTAATTCTTCTCCATCTTTCCAGTTTCCTAAGAATCTATCTCTAATTCTTGTTCTCTCTCCCTGTCATCTTCTTTCTTGGGCCCCCTCTTAGCCCCATTAATATTTAACCAAAAATGAAAGGAACTAACAAATATAAAAAAGAAACAACCACATATTCTATTTACTTATTCTTACTTTCCTGTTATAAAGCTCTCAAAAAAAAAAAAGCTTCTTCCTCTACTCCCTTGCCAGCCACAGAATGCTCAAGTGACTCATTTGTTTATGGTGAGTTTTCTCCAAGTGGACAAGAAATTCAAAGTGCAGGCATTTTGTCTTTTATTTCTTCACATACATCCAGGGAAAACAGTGCAATACGTCGAGTGCAGAAAATATAAAACTAAATATGTGCTAACTAAGATATTAAGAAAGAAAAAGAGTAAAATCTGATAAATTAATGTGGAGCACGCTCAAAACAGAAGGAAACACTCACACTTTCTACCTCACCCACCCTCTAGGCAAACAAAGTTATGCTAAATATTGGTAAAAAGACTGCTTTGGAAATTTACACATTTATTTTGTGTTTCCTGCCAACATTCTAGAGAGCTTCAGAAAAAAACAAAAGAAAAATGAATCAATTAAAAAGCCTTTATTCTCATCTACAGAGGAAGACCATTTCCTAGTATGTTATTTAGGTTCATTAACATTCATGGTGTATTTTGCAAACACAGAGAATTATAAGCTCTGTGGTAAAGGAAAGTGCATCTAATTCTACCTCCACATTCTCCCACAATTAGATGTTTCAGGGTCTTAAAGGTTGATTAAGTTGAACCAGGTAACAAATGAAGTGAGTAAAGGATTTTCTGTGGGTCACAGAGAAGAAAATCTTTATCACATATAATAATATGTAAAGACACCACAAGCTAGAAATAATCAGTCTGACCAAAATTTTATAACCATGGCATACGATAAGAATATAATACTCAACCGAGGCCCCAGAATTATAAAATATTCTTCTATCCGGTAGATGTATTTTTTTCCTCTTTCTTTTAAATACAGGGGTTTAAGAAGTATAATCAAAATAACAAACCTACCAAACTTCTGTTAAAATAAATAACAGCAAAGGAATACAAAAAGTATTAACAGAGAAAGACAGAAAAGGAGGCAACAAGAGGACAGAAATTTCAACAAATTTTTGGAACTTAGAAAGTAGATGGAGTGGTAAGGAACTAAGTAGACAGGAAAAAATTAAAATCTGCTATTGCAGAGGAAGAACCTGAAGAGAGTTGGTCAGTTTGCTTCACAGAAGCCCTAGGAAACTCGGCATCTGGAGGCTTCTAGTACTATGGCAGAAGGTAAGATGCAGTGTTAAACAAGAGCACTGTAGGCTCTTCAGCAGAGCCTTTCCCTAACCCATACAGATAAACGTGTATTCCTCCAAAATGCCACCTCTCACCCCTCAAATGGGAGATCAGATGTTCACTCTCTGAAAAACACTGAACTAGGAAGGCTCCAAGTTCAGAGACAATGAGCATAGCAAACGGCAGAGGTGTATCATATGGTTAAAAATAGGGGGATTCAGTGTCTTACTGAAAGTTGGGACCCTTATCTACTTTCCCTGTCCTTATGCATGGATGCCAGTAGCCACATAAAACTTCCTCCACTCCATACCCTTTCCACCCATCCCTTGTAAGAGACTGGAAGATTCACCTCTGGAAAAAATAAATGACCCCAGAGAAAAACTTTCACTTCTCTCCATCAATATAAAGGCTGTCTCTCTTTCTGGCTACCCAACAGTGAAGATCACCAGGAACAAAGGACACCAGAAACAGAATTTTCAATTGTCTTTTCCTAACGTATTCTAAAATATGATTATATTACCATGGATCACCAGGCATTTCAAGACAGCCTGCAACACAAAAGACAAGGGACTAAAAAAAAAAGCAAAAACACACAGGAAAAGAAAATCTGAAAGAAACAGTGAGGGGGTGGGGGAACAAGAAGAAAACTTGGGGAAAAAATAAAACATCTATAATACTTTGAAAAAGATAAAACTATCTTTGAATATTTAACAATGACAGAATCTACACAAAAGGTAGACGACACAGGCATGTTATTAGAAATGTTTTTAATGTGATTACTAAAATAATGCAGTTGGAAGATAACTTCTCAAAATGGAACAGAAAGTCAAAATGATGGGGAACTTGACAAAAAGATAAGAAAATCTAGGAGATTCAATATCCAAATACTAGAATATCCTAAAACAGTTAACAAAAAATGTGGAGAGAAGGAAATAGATGGAGAAATGACACAAGAAAATAGTCCAGAAATAAAGGATAAAGTGCTTATGAGATTAACCTTCTTAAGCAAATATGTAGATACTAATTTTTCAACGTGCCACATCCCTGCCCAATGGCATCCTTCTGCCTAGCAATCTCATTCTAGCTCTCAATAACTAGTTTCACTTTATGTAATCAATCTGATCTCTTATTCTCTAAAACCCAAACTCTTTCCACAAACTTTCTATCTCCTTTCTATTCTCAGGGAAGGTCACTTCAATACTCAGCACCCTGAAAAATGGAGACAATAGTCCCCACACAAAAAAGCAAAAGCAATTATGGTATAAAATAATTTGTGGGCTTCCCTGCTGGCGCAGTGGTTGAGAATCTTCCTGCCAATGCAGGAGACACGGGTTCGAGCCCTGGTCTGGGAAGATCCCACATGCCGTGGAGCAAATGGGCCCGTGAGCCACAATTACTGAGCCTGCGTATCTGGAGCCTGTGCTCCGCAACAAGAGAGGCCGCGATAGTGAGAGGCCCGTGCACCGCGATGAAGAGTGGCCTCCGCTTGCCACAACTAGAGAAAGCCCTCGCACAGAAATGAAGACCCAACACAGCCATAAATTAATTAATTAATTAATTAATTAAAATAATAATAATAATAATAATTTGTTAGACCTGAGACAAGGCTCAAGTTCTACTTCCTCTGTATCACTTTTTTTTTTCCTTTTTCTCTCTGTGAACCCTTAGCCTGACCAGCAGTGTAGCACAATGGTTAGAACCATGGACTTTGCTATTAGACAAGCCTGAATTCAAGTCCAGGCAATACCGTCTACTTAACCTCTCTAAACTTCAGTGTACTCATCTATGAAATGAATATATAATAACAGTATTTTATCTCACAGTGTTACCGTGAGGATTCAATTAAATATGAATGTAAAATCTCTAATTTCTTTCATGTGTCTCATCTGAGGAAACTGCAAATGTAGGTATTAAGTTCCATGACCCTTTTCTACCAATCAATTGTATAACATCTAAATATAATTCAGAAAGCAACATGATCTGCTCTGAACTGAACTGTGCCCCCCACCAAGTTCATATGTTGAAGCCCTAACCCCCACTGTGATGGTAGTTGGAGACAGGACATTTGGGAGATAATTAGGTTTAAATGAGGTCATGAGCATGGGGGCCTGATGATAGGATTAGTGCCATGTGAGTGCCATCTGTAAGCGAGGAAAAGAACTCACTGGAACTCAACCACGCTGGCTGATCTCAGACTTCCAGCTTCCAGAACTGTGAGAAATTAAATTTCTGTTGCTTAAGCCACCCACAGTATGGTATTTTGTTATTGTAGCTCTAGATGATTAATACATGATCCTTCAAAAAGGTTAAAAGTCTGGTATCAAAAAACCTTTATCCTAGTCCATTTTGTTACTGATTTGGCAAGGAAAAGTTAAAGTACATAAATATCCTAAACACTTAAGACAATTTTAATTGCCATTGCTAGTCATATGGATATTAATAGGAATGATTTTTTTAAAAAAGAAGAAAATGGAAATCAGAAGAAAAGAAAGGAATTCTTCAGTTTGCCCCCAACCCACCTTTCAAGTTCACTTTCCCCGATCTCTCACTTTTTCTGACGCGGGGTCTTTCACTGACCTCCTCACCTTATTACTTTACTTTTAAAATATTTTTTTTGGTAAACTCACTTAAAAACATGGAAAGGAGACGTTTACATGACCATATAAGCAATGGGGAATCTTCTTCCAAAGTGTTCAATTAAAAAGACCAGGTATTTTGCAAAGAAAATAAAGCTATTATTTCAATGGTAGGTAATATTCTTTTTTGAGAATGGTTACCAGATAATTCGTAAGAGAAACATCCACAAGTGAGTTATAAAGGTCAATCCCTTGTGGAATGAAATAAATTTTCAAGTTCAATTTAAGACAAGATTTTTAATTACCAAGGTAGACTACCTAGGGACAATTTCAGATTGAAAGGCCAAAACCCTTAAGTTAGTTGATTTTTAATAGAGAATTTAACCCCAGCCCCCACAAAGAAAATCTGATAAATCATTTCCCATAAGTGAAAAACTACTTATATCACCATATTGACATTATAATAGCATCTAAATGTTTCCTCAAAATTTAAAACATCTAAACACTATGAGTGATATTTTAGGCCTAAATTTCTAGTGAATTTATCCTCACTGAAATCTTTAGAGAATAATAATGAATAAAGATTACACAACAGTTGATTGATATTTTTTGAATGTTTACTGTTAGATATAGATTTTTTTTTAAGTAAAAAGGTAAAAGATGCTTTTTAAAAAATTTTTTTTATTATTTCATTTCATCCAGGTCAAATGAATTTATGAAAAAAAGCATAGTATAGTACATAGCATAGTGTTGAAAGCACCTTAGTCCATTTGGGCTGCTATAACACAATATCAGGAACTGAGTGGCTTACAAACAACAGAAACTGATTTCTCACAGTTCTGGAAGCTGGAAGTTCAAGATCAGCTGCTAGCATGGTCTGGTACGGGCTCTTCTCCAGGTTGCAGAGTTCTTGTTGTATCTTCATGTGGTGAAAGGGGTTAGGGATCTCTCTGGAGTTTCTTTTTTAAGGCCACTAATCCTATTTGAAGGGCTATACCTCATGATTTATGCACGTCTCAAAGCCCTACGTACTAGTACCATCACATCAGGAATTAGTATCTCAACATATGATTTGGGGGGAGGACACAAACATTCAGACCATAGGAGAAAATATAAAAGCTTTAGGGTTGGATGGGAGAGGCAAATGCCTATCATTATTAACTGTATATATTAATAATCATTCATTCCTAGTAATCATTTTTTCCCAATGTATAAAAACTACACATGAAAATTAATTCATTCACTGTATATAACAAAACAGAAACAGACTCGTGGATATAGAAAACAAACTAGTGGTTACCAGTAGGGAGAGGATAGGAGGGAGGGGGAAAATTGAAGTACGGGATTAATAGGTACAAAATACTACTTATAAAATAGATAAGCAACAAGGATATATTGCATAGCACAAGGAAATATAGCCACTGTTTTGTAATAAACTTAAATGGAATATAATCTATAAAAATACTGAATCACTATGTTGTACACCTGAAACTAATATAATATTGTAAATCAACTATACTTCAATTTTAAAAACTGTAAAAAATTAATTCATTAACCCCCCATTTAATGCAAAGAGTAGGTAATTGAAGCCCATAACATTTTCTAATTTAAGAAGACAAAAAAATTTCTGCAGCACTTTAAAAAACTGGAAATTTCAATTCTTAAAAACAAAATATAACAAAACAAATGGCCAAAAGACCTAAAGCAACAATGAAATCAGTACTATAATAGTAGCCTCGCTTCACAGTTTCCTAAAATCAGGACTTACAGACCATAGAAAAATCAAGCTCTATGGTTTATTCCTTCAAAGATTGGGCCTAAAAATGGCTTTAACATTCAATAAACATTTTTTGAGTGCCTACTCTGTGCCAGGCACTCTTCTAAGAATTGAAAACATACAGTATTAGCAAACAGAAAAGCAAAGGCCCCTGCTCTCGTGAAGCTTATACTGACTTGGAAAAGGGATTATATATATTAAATTTAAATCCCTCTTATTGTATACTGTAGCTACTTTTTCTCCTTTTCACTTCAGATTTAGGAGAACCTTGGCTGCTATCCCATATAAAAATGTCCCTTTATTCCAGACAATATGCTCTTCTGGTAACTATATTATGTGTGGCAATATTTCAGTATTTTCAGGTACACTTATAATTTCATTATTTGTAAAAAACTGCGAAACAAACATACAGTGCATTTTTTATTTTAAATATACTTTAAGTAACTCTGGTTAATATTGTTAAATAACAAATGCCAATAAAAATATAATTCACTTACAGAATCTATCATGAAAAATGCTATGAATGCTATCACACGTCCAAGGAAGGGAAAGAGAAACAAGGGACATGGAAATATTATATAATTATATGAGCATGGGCTAAAATCAAGTAAATGTTGAAGGATTTAGATCGCCTCTCATGTAATCAAATCTGTGATAGGTAATCCAGACGTTGGGACCCATCCTTCAAGCCTCCCTTGAGGAGACAGAAGAGGGCAGCTGTGTTGGCTCTGCACACCCTAAATGCAGAGCTGCATGGTCAGCCAAAGCAGAGGGGAACTAGAGGACAGGCAGGGCCCTAGGCTAATCCAAGGAGAACAGGAGAAGCAACAGCCCTGATATCAAAGAGCAGAAAGAGATCAAGAAAATCATATCCCCAAAAGGCATGGGTCTCCAACACAGCCTCCCACATTTATGTGGCTCATCACAAAGTCAATTATATCAAGTCTGTCTCTACAGGTAAAAATTCTCTGCCCGGCTGACTTGAAGACAGGCTTCATTTTTTTTTTTTTTAATCAAACTTTCTGTTTTCCAGGCTAAACTTTTGCAATTATTCAGTGATCCTTCTATAAGGTTTCCAAAGTTGATAATAATACAACTACTAAGTTCAGTACCTTACCAACCGAACAATTCCAGTCTAACACATTTCAATTTGCGATGACTTCTCTTAAATTTTCCTCTATTTAAAAATTTACACTGTTTCTCCCATAATTATCATGCATCAGTTTACATTTTAATAGTTTAAATCGAACTTTTCAAACAGGACAAAAAGAAAATAGTAAGTTCAAATGAAAACAGGAGGGAGGAAAGTACCTTTAATTTGGATCCATGAGGTACTAGGACAGATCTATTCTGCTTTGGTGGGATATACAGCTCCCATTTTCCAAAATCCAGTTTTTTATATGGGTATGCAAATGGATTCCAATCATCTGAAAAAATAAAGACGATCAATTAACAATAGCATTATAGGACTAATATTCAATAAATTTCAATCAAAGTATAATATACTGCCTACTTATACAGAATCAAATTGCCTAAAAAACATTGTTTTCTAAGGTACTAAACAAAATACTCTACTAGTCATTTAGAAAAAGCAGGTTATGCTTAACTTATTTTTTTTAAAACATATTTGAAAGTTTGCCTTTTGCATCTTAAAATTAAAGATTACAACACATTTTCCATTGTACTTTCAACTCTATTACTTCTATCAATAAACAGAATGATGGGTCCTTTTTTAAGAAACACCATCAACAAAGGGAGATAATATGAAAAAAATAGAAACGCATTCTAGGCAACTAGATAAAATACATGTTATGGTAGAAAAAAAATGGTGAAAAATTATTAAAATCATATTACCCAAATCCACAAGTATGTGATAGAACTGAGTTAAAATCTAAAGAAACGCCTCAAGCAAGAAAGGTAGAAGGTTATAAACTACAAGAGGCAAAGGAGAGGTGGACTGCAGATGCTGAAAGAAAGCCAAAATGAACCACAAGAGACCCATGGACACATAGAAATTTAACATGTAATAGAGGTGGCATTAAAAATCAGTGAGTAAAGGACACACTGTTTAATAAGTGGTGCTGGGACAATTGGTGATCCTTATGAAAAAAAATGAAATGGATCTGTACCAATAATATTACTGAAGAATCATTTGAACATAGATTAATATTTAAATATGATAGACAAAATGATTAAATGCTTAGAAGAAAATACAGGAAAAGATATTTATAATCTTGGGTTTAAAAGTGTTTTTTAGACAAGATACATACATGTACACACACATACACATACATACAAAACCTTAAGGAAAAGCCTAATAAATTTGACCACAAAAATTATACACCTATCTTCATACATAGATAGATAGATAGACAGAATGACAAGACAAGCTACCAACTGGGAGAATACATTTGTAATGAACATACCAAGAAAGAGCGTCTAAAATACATGAAGATCTATAAATCAATGAGAAAAAAAAAAAACAGACCAATAGAAAAATCAACAAAGGTATTCAAGGGAGGACATATGAATGGCCAATAAACATACATAATGATGCTCAAGCTCACTCATAATTAAGGAAACACAGATTAAAACAACAGTGAGATGTCATTTCCCACCCACTGGCTTAGCAAAAATTAAAAGTTTGAAAATATCAAGTAGTCAGCAAGGATACAAAATAACACTGCAGCTGAGGGTACAAACTGGTAAAACAATTTGGCATTACATAGCAAAGTTGAAGCTATGTTAACTCTGGGGTCTAACAATCCTACTCCTAGGTAATACCCTAGGGAAATTCTCACAAATGGTCACAAGAAAATATTCAAAGATGTTCACTGAAGAATTGTTTGCAATAGCAAAAAATGGAAGCCATTGAAAGTTAAATCAGCCACAAAATGGGTAAATACATCATGGCTTAATTAAACAGGATGTTATATAATGCTATAAACTGTTTGGATTAAATATTCAATATATAGGAATAGGTAAAACATTAAAGTTCATTTTAAAGGTATATAGAAATACCATTAATGTAAAGTTCAAAAAATATGCAAAATAGTATTATATAACATTGATACATACATATGTAGTAAAAATATCAAAAGAAAAATAAGAATGACAAACATCAAATTCTATTGTGATTTCCACTGGGTAGAGGAAAGGGAACACAGGAAGTTTTAATAATTATCTGTAAGGTTTTATTTTTTAAGGTAGGTGGTGTACACAGAGATGCTTATTACATTTTCCCCTATTTGTTTATGCCTAAAATATTTCACTGTTTAAAAAAAACTTAAGCCCCTGTGATGCTATGCACTATAGTGCTACGAAATTAGATTCTCAATTAAGGAGATAAGAAAAACACCAAGAAGCTTGTTTTATGCTATGATTTCTTCTTTTAGACACCAATACTTTCACCACATTAGCCTTAAGGTTTTTCACTCTCAGCCAGTCTGAATGTTATGGGTAGAGTGGGGTAAGAAACAACATGTAAATAAAGGTCCTTCTAAACATTTTTCTACTCCCCATCAGAAGACAATCTGAAAATATCTAAAGGCGGTTTATCTTCAGGAACCGTTCAACAAGCTCTGTGTTACTATATTCTCCTGCCCCTAAAACATCAAATACATCTCACCTGTTTATGATGTGACATTCCTTTACCAAAGCAAAGAATTTAGGGCATAATTAGAGAAAAGGAAAAAAGCTTGAAATATGAGCATCTAGGTAGTGTAACACTTTATACATTTACTGAATTTCTTTTTAAGCTAATCATTTAAGACAATTAATAAATTAAGACAAGCAGCAGATCTTTTCCTGGTTAGTTAGATTTGAAAATAAAGGGTACAGTTCATTAGTTCATGCATTCATTCATTCATTAAATATGTACTGAGCGGTTAATGTAGGCCCTGCTCTATGCCAAACTGAAAATTAGGGTTCAGATGACATTCAGATTTCATCCAGAAAAGGTTAAACTGAGTCAGTGCACCAAAACGAAGAGTAAAATATATAATATAGGATCCTCTAAACATTCAACTATAAATAAGACTGTTACTTTGAAAGTGAAACTTCAATTATATGGGAAATTTTCTTATGCAGATTTACTTAAAAGCTGTTTTCAATAATGTAAAAATAAATGTGGTTTTGAATATTAGTTTTTGAATATCAGTTGAAATAGTTCTTCACCTTGCAGTCACTTGAGTTTTAAGATCTGTTTAAACAGGTAATGTTATAATATTTGTATAAAGAAAAATATTTTTACTGAATCACATTTCTCCTTTCATAGTGTCTTAGAGACACTAAGACACATGCTGATTATTTCTAATCCTACACTGTAAAAAATGTTTTTTCTATCATTTTCAAGAGCTTCATTTCATTAGCACACCTCCTCTTCATGGAAATCCTGGTGTTAACTTCCACTACACGTACATTTTTCTTGCTGAACTCCAATCTTCAAAGAAAAATTTGGAACATCTTCACATACGCTACCAAAGAAAATCCATCTACCAACCATCATAAGCAATGTAGAATATACTAAAGGTTTCATAAGGGAGAGAGAGGGGAAGGTTTGCAAGGGGCGTACATATATGAAACAACTTGAGATTTTTGCATTGGACAACTGTCTCCCGCATAAATCCCTCTTCAGCCACACCACCACCAGTCTTTTATCTCCTTGATTCCTTCTCCAATCAGTGTTCAGCCCTGAATTTTCCTTACCCTTCCTCCTTCATTAAATACTACTGCTTCTTTCCATTTGAAAAATGGGCACCAACCAAACTAACCACTTCTAGTGTACTGCAGGCATATGAAAGATTTTTTTCTAATAAAACCAGTTTATCCCTAAAATTGCTTTCTAAAACTAGCTAATAAGATGAGTTTTATTCTACAGGATACAGATATCTAAGGTCCAGGAACAGAATAGTCAGAAAAATCATTGGATTTGGATCTGTTCTCATAAACTTAATATTAAGCCCTTAGTTAAGAAAGAAGGAACTACCATTAAGGTATATTTAGGCATGACTGTGGGAACTAATTGTGGAAGTACACAATTAAAAATAAGTAAATAAAAATTAAACATCCAATGATTGGTGTAAAAATATTAAACAAAAGTGAATGTTTTGTTTTTAAATGAAATTTTTTTTAGAAAAACACAGAAGGCAAAATAATAAGACATCAAAGATACATTTTGGGGGAATTTAAGTCTTAAGTGTCATGAGACTTTATTCCTGAAAATAACTGAAGGTAAAGTAATATTAATAATGATAAATGGTTCTAAGGCATATTAGATATATCTAAAGTGCATACTTTTAGAGCCAGATTACTCATTTTTCATTTTAATCCTCCATGACTTTATATCCTGAATCTACAAGATAGAATTAATTTTAATTAATTCTTAATGCAAATAGTTTGTATCTCTATGTAGGCCTCAGGACAGGACCAAAAATATCCTATCACCACCTGTGACAATTATTTGTTTCTCTATCACACACAGAACTACACATTGAGAGTTCTGTAGTTCAGTGATTCTCAAGCTTTAGCTCACATCAGAATCACTTGTTAAAGCAGATTGGGCTGATTAAAACAGACTGTTGGGCCCCACCCTCAGAGTTTTTTGATTCAATATATCTGAAATATGGCCTAATAATCTGCATGTCTAATGAGTCCCTACGTGATGTTGATGCTGCTTGCTGAGGGACCACGTTGAGAATCAACTTCCTGGTTCGACGGCTGACTTCAGGTGTTCTCTGCTCATAGCTTTGTGAGTGATGTTCTAGATTAGATTAGATTTATAGATTACCAAATAATGTTCCAAGTCAGTAGCTCAAGGAAATTCTGAAATAGAAATTATCACTAATAATCCCTCAAGGCAAATATTACTCACGTGAAATTCAGGATTTAGAATTTGGGATTCACTAGGGTTGTAAAGCCCAGAAGGATGACCAGTGAGATGAAGATTACAGAACAGACCTGAGATATTAAGGAATCTGAATGTGTCAGTGTGAGGAAACAAAAATTTACAATTTGAACATTAAAAGATAACATATATTAAGACCAATATTCAATACACTGCTATAAGTGTCTACAGAAAATGTTTCTTATAATATTCTCACCAATAGATTGCATGGTTAAAAAGTACAGGCCACTTTGATCAGAAAATGAATATAAATTTGAAGGCTTCTACCTAGAAAAGTAACATTAAAATTTTTAAGTGTTAACATTTTAACTCATCTTCCTTTCTGTGTGTCATTTCCTGCCATAACCTAGACATTGCTAGGCTCAAGGATGAGGTACCCCTAAAGCAATGTGTGCTTATTATTCTAGTCTTGGTGTTTTAAGAACATGTTTCCTGCTTGCATAAATTATTTTATTAAAACATTTTCTAAGACTTTCGATGATTATCAAGTTTGAATAACCTGACACAGTTTTTTTTTTTTTTTTTTTTTTTTTAATTTATTTATTTTTGGCTGTGTTGGGTCTTCGTTTCTGTGCCAGGGCTTTCTCTAGTTGCGTTGAGCAGGGGCCACTCTTCATCGCGGTGCGCGGGCCTCTCACTGTTGCGGCCTCTCTTGTTGCGGAGCACAAGCTCCAGGCGCGCAGGCTCAGTAGTTGTGGCTCACGGGCCTAGTTGCTCCGCGGCATGTGGGATCTTCCCAGACCAGGGCTCAAACCCGTGTCCCCTGCATTGGCAGGCAGATTCTCAACCACTGCGCCACCAGGGAAGCCCCTGACGCAGTTTAAAAGCAAACATTTAAATAAGTATTTTATTACTAACAGGCTGAAATTCATCATCATATTTTATAATGCAAAAGATTCTATTTGTCCATAGACTCAAAACCAGCAGACAAATTTAAATCGAGATATGGAAAAGAAACGATGTGTGATGAGCAGTTTAATATGAACTGCAAACACACATTCGGCACAGGCGATCAAACATTAACTAAGGTCACTGCATCAGGCACACAGATTCTATATTATCTCAAGCCCAACAACCTTTCTTTTTCTAATGTAATAATCCTCACATAAAATTCTTAAATGTCAGCCTCCTTCAAATATTCCCAAACTCTTTAACTCACAGTAAAGTATTTCTCTTCATCAGGACTTAGCCACCTCATTTCTGTAGAGTTTCTGCGTTTAATATATATATTCCTTGCGCATGGTTGAAATGGTCCCAACTTACTATGTAGAACCACACCTCTGATGAAGATGCCAATGTGCTGAAGAATGTGGTCCGTACTTGGGCCAACCCCTGCCATAAGCAGGCTTCACTGAGCTAGTGAAGTAAGGTCCCTGTTGGATGTGGCAGATCTAATATCAGATCTAATACAAGGCCAGTACTGGCCTATATGGCAGATGTCAGTGACCTCCTATCTGAGTGGATATCCTTACATCATAAGTTATTAAATATTTGGAATATAACCTCCTTAAAGCAAGTAAACACCCTTCCTCATCATACAATGTTGTTTAATTGTTTCAAGCTTCATATCATTCAGAGTTTACATAGATTTATAATGCAAAGTTGGCTTGTCATGATGGAAGTTTTGGGACTTCTCTCATGTCAAGGAAGCATCCAGTGTGTTTCCAAGAAGTCATAAGATCCAGAACTGGAACCTCCTATGGCATTGCCCTTACCCAGAATTATGGAAGGACCACACAATTTTTGGAGGTGGAGAACAGCAGTCCTGACATATAACCCTGTGCTTTTTGATCACCTTCTCTTTTCCCCTCCAGATAATTCTTCTCCTCATATGGTTACTTGAGAATCATCAAATTTCTGCTGGAAGATAGTACCCTGGAAATAACCTTAAGACCTCCAGCATTACTTCTTAGGGAAAACTGCTCTTAAAATACATTAGTTTAGGAGAGCTGTGGTTTTCAAGAACAAAATCTAGAGTATGTCAGAATGCCACTAACTTCAGAACCAATGGGATGCTAATATCGCTTTAAAGAACAATATGCTCAGTCCTATAATATGTAGCTTTCTGGAAATTAGGGAACAAATTAAATAACCTAGAGTTTCACTCACTAAACTGTTCTTAAAGGCATGCATAGAAGAAACGTTCTCCGTGACCAAAAAAAAAAGTGTGGCAAAAGTGACTTTAAATAGAATTAACTACGTGTCTTTATTATAGGAATAGTATCTATATTATGATACTTTTATGAAAGAAAGGGGATGATAAATGAATATACAGTTGGCCCTCCATATCAGAGAGTTCCATATCCACAGAATCAACCAAACATGAATCAAAAATATTAGGGGAAAAATTCCAGAAAGTTCCAAAAAGCAAAACTTGACTTTACTATGTACTGCCAAATATTTACATAGCATTTACATTGTATTTACAACTATTTACATAGCATTTATGTGGTATTAAGTATTATAAGTAATCTAGAGATGATTTAAAGAATACAGGAGGATGTGCATAAGTTATATGCAATACTACATCATTTTTAAGGGACTTGAGCATATTAACAAAATCCTCAGATTTTGGTATTTGCAGGTGGGGGAGGTCCCAGAACCAATCCACCAAAGACTGAAGGATGACTGTATGTAGTCACCTATGATTTCAAAAAGCATGAAGATGGAACCCAAAAAGTGAAGAGAAATGATTATGTATATGAAGAGGGAAAACACAGATTAGTTTTGTAGGATGGTACCTTGCTTTATTTTGACTATAAGACCAGGTAAACAATTCATAAAATTAGAAAATTTAATAAGTCAAAAAGAGGGGAAAATAAGAAAAAAAAAAAAAAGTCTCTTAAAATGGAAACAAACTGAACCTGTGTGATGGAATGTGCAGATGGGGACTTTGGGAGGTAGTTAGGTTATGAGGGTAGAATCCTCATGAATGGGGTTAGTGTCTTTATAAAAGAAATCCCAGAGAGATCACTCCTGCATTCCACCAGGTGAGGATTTCACAAAGAAAGGGCTGCAGTCTATGAATCAGGAAGACAGCCCTCATCAGACACTGAATCTGCTGGCACTTTGATCTTGGACTTCCCAGCCTCCAGAACTGTGAGAAATCAATTTCTTTTGTTTATAAGCCACCCAGCCTGTAGTTTTTTGTTATAGCACCCTGAACAGACTAAGACAAAGCTCATCTCTACTTTTCCGTATAATAGGAAATTTCCATAACAAAATTGTAAAAACTATGTTATGAGGTCTCTGTGAACAAGTACTTGTCCAAATCTCTTTCCTTGCTATCAATTGTACAAAGTGATCTTATCAGCCAAAGAGTGTAAGATTTTAATTTATTTACGGTTTTAAACACAGATTAACCAACTGCTTTCTGGATAAGCAGTTGCAGTTCATACTCCCACCAGCAGCATATAAGAATTGTCAACTATCCATATCCTCATCAACACCGGAGATTGTCATTTTAATAACAAGGCATGCCTGCCTTGTTCAACCAGGGTTCGCTAAGAGAATTAAGTTAGAATGCCCTACAGATCCATTGTATGCAATAAATTAACTTCTCTTCAATGCATCTTAGAATAGTACCTGTATGTACTACACTTGGGAGAATTTAGAAAATAGGCATTCAAATCATTTTCTGTGTTCTGTGGATCAGATTCGGAACCAGCATGAGAAAAGTTGCCTCTCCTTATTGTCCTAGCTGTAACAGATGGCTTTGATACACAGTGTTTTCATTTCTTTTCAAAGCAGGTTATAATTATAACTACTTATATTCTCTTTAATTCTATTTTTATTTGGGAGAAATTGAGTAGTGGGTATTATATTTTATTTTAAACTTTTTCGTTTAGTTCTAGTTTTATTAAACTGAATATAATAATGTGGCGTCCTTTATGGTCTAATACAGTGGTAACCAATCCAGTTATTTATTTACCAATCTATTTATTTTTAGCAGTATAAACCATTCAATTATCTCAAAATAGATATTATGAAGGACTCCAGCATAGAAACTATACAAAACATGTAAAACAGCAAAGCGGCTTTGCTTGAAGTGCCCCTACCTACCTAAACCCTCATCCTCACCTCTTTCTCTCCCTTTCAGAGCCTACTACTCAGAACTCAGTTCTAAAAAGTGCTCCAGTGTATGATCTACCTTTGCAGATCTTCCATAGATCCTTAAAATGTGTCATTTCTTTTTTTTTTTTAATTCTCCATTTAATTTTAGTTTATTTCATCCACGACACGTTAAGAATATGTTAAATTATATCATGACAATTGGATCTGAAAATTTATTCAATTTCTAACAATTCTTGCCATCTACACTTGACCAAAAGTAAATGTTATTTGGGACTTAAGGATAAAAGCATTTATCGCTGCTGTGACTTATATTACTGATCTCTGTGCCATTTTATCTGGTTTGTTTTTGGTCTGGATTTGACTCCTTTTATTTTATAATCTTTCAGTGACAGTAAAACAGAGAGAAACTAATGGTTAAAGCTGAGAAGAGGTACATTATTTGCTTAGAAAGAATGCAGAACAGGACAAAATAGGAAGGGGAAAGAATGGGAGAGAGGTACTAATGCAATATGGTCAATCATCAGAGGAAGGCATCCTATGTGCCAAGAAGGGTTCTCAATTATGTTTTAACTGGCTAGTACATTGAACTGTATCCCTCCATGTCAGCAAACATCTGAAGCTTAGTTGGAGGACTCTTACAGCACGTACTCCAGTTCACCCATTATATCACTATTGACTGCAATTTAATCTATTTATGACTCCCCCAAAGTCATAAATTTGATTTGACTTTAGGACTCTTCTCTACACCCTAAAACACAATCTTTCATCTTAAGATGTTCCACTTGAACCAGTCCCTGCTGTGAGGGCATGGGAGGGGCCTATAGTAATCAGGAAAGCAATTATATAGATCTCCCTGCTAACCCTATAGCCACTTATGAAAATATTTCAATGAAAGTAAAATAATATTTTCTAACATGGCTAGCAATGTAACAGAAGTAAACCCATGTGTCAATGGTCAATTGATTTTCAACAAGGGTGACCAAGACCATTCAATGGGGAAAAAATAGTCTTTTCAACAAATAGTGCTAGGACAACTAGATCTCCACACACAAAAAGATATATTTGGACTCCTATCTTAAACCATATACAAAACTAACTCAAATGGATCAAGTACTTAAATGTAAGAGCTAAAACTATACAACTCAATGTAAAACAGTGCTGACACCTTGGAAAACAGGCTGGGTGTTCCCCAAAATGCCAGAGGTACCATTTTGACCCAGCAATCCCACTCCTAGTTATAAACCCTAAAGAAATGAAAACATATGTCCACACAAAAACTTGTATATGAATGTTCATAGCAGCATTACTTATGATAGTCAAAAGGTGAAAACCACACAAATTCCCATCAACTAACAAATGAATATACAAAATGATGTATATCCACACAATGGAATATTATTTGGCTATAAAAATGAATGAAGTACTGATACATGGTATAAGATGGAAGCTTGAAAACATTATGCTAAGTGAAAAAAGCCAGTCACAAAAGACCACATATTATCTGATTCCATTTACATGAAAAATCCAGGATAAGAAAATTTATAGAGACAGAGTAAGTGGTTGCCTAAGCCTAGGGGAGGGATGGGAAGATTGTGAGATGATAGCTAAAGGGTACAGGGTTCCTTTGAGATAATGAAAATATTCTAAAATTCATTGTGGTTATGGTTGTAGAACTCAGTTTTAATATACTAAAAACCATGAAATTGTACACTTTAAATAGGTTAGTTGTATGGTATGTGAATTGTATGTCAATAAAGCTGTTAAAAAATAAAAGTATTTTAAAGGTCAGGTAGCCTTTATCTGTTCATTTCTATTGAGCTTTTGCACTAGACTAAAACCAGGTTCTATCAGAGATATTGTAAAGGGAAAGACCACAAAGGGAGAAACATATAAAAATTTAATACTGAAAAGATAGCTTGGTCAATAAGTAGACTAAAGAGTCTAGGTGGATAGTTGAAGACTTCTTTGAAGAGAAAATAATTGTTTCAAGGCTTTGGAAAAAGTAGAACAACTTGACCATATTAGAAGCTGGGGGGGAAAATATAGGCTTTTAAGCAAAGAAAAATGTATATCTTCTCCTTCTGGAGCCCAGATTTGTAGTAGTTTTGTGAGTGATTACCAACCAAACTGCTGCTGCTAATGTTAGAATTTACCTTGGACTCTGAAAGAGACCCATAAGGAACAGAAATCTAAAACTATCATATAGTCCACTCCCTTACGAAGGAAAAAAAAAAGGTTTGAGCAGAGGCTATCTCAAAACTAATGATATAAGAAGGGAGAGTTTTATTATGATAGAAGAACTAACGAAAGTCATTAAAATAACAAAAAATAGGATGATTTGGTGACACTGATGGCAGCAGCAGTAGTTATGGACCGTCCTGTGAGGAAAAGGTGTTTTGTTTTTTTCTTGTTCAAAGCTAATTTCTTGATTTTGTTCTTTCTTTTTGTCTGTTTTCAATTATTTTCTCACACTCTGAGGTTTTCAAACATTCTCTCTCTTCAGGCTCTTTACTCTCAGCATCCAAATATGATGAAGTGATGTATTTGCTAATTCTGAAGTAACATCAATGACAATGAAGAAAACCTCTCCTTTGGTCCAAGTTATCCTTTGGTTCTCCTGCCACTGACAGCCCAATTTCTTGACTCCCATCTCCACTTCCTTATATCTCTTTATTCCCTAAAATATTTCTGAAATACTCTGGCAAAGGTCACCAGTGACCTCCAACTTTCCAATCCCAATTGTTCTTTTCAGACTTCAACTTATATGAGCTTTCAGTGGCATTTGAAACTCTTGGTCACTCCACCTTCGGTGTCAGTTATACCCATCTCAGTTGGTTCTCTTAAACCACTCAGTGAAGATGGGGAGTAAAAAAGGGAATGCACTTGAAAGCTATTTCAGAGTTAAAATTGATAAGAAGCAGTGTTTTAGTTATTAGGGGTGACAGACCGTGGTTACTTGGGTGGTTACTGAAAAATGATAGGGAATACAGAAGTAGGAGAGAAGAGAATTTACAGGAACTGTAAATGGTCAACACCATCTATTACTGCAGAAAAGTCAAGTAAGGAAAAGATACCTAAATTGAGAGGATGGGATATTTAATGGGAGAACACATGGGAATGAGTGTACTATTATTTCTATTACTATTATTTCTATTACTTCTCTACCATATTTTTTTCTTACCACAAAAGAAAAGGGTACTCCCTGAAGAATAAAACCCAAAAAACATAAATAAAAAAGACACTGAAGCACTCATAAACCCAACCTCCTCTACACTAACACCTTATTTTAAAATTTCTCATTTTTTTTACTATATAGGTATTTATATGCACAGACATATGCATTTCCATAATGTAAATTATATATAAAAGTATGTATATACATATAAATTTTTAAACTTACAATTTTGTATCCTTTTCTACATACTACATGATCAGCATTACTCCTGTCAGTACATATTTATTTACGACGGTATTTCCCCAACATGGCTGCTTTTAAAAGTTAGAAGTCAATAGACTCCACCCCAGGTCCTTGAATCAGATCCAGGAGTAGGTCTGTACTTTTATAAAGCTTCCTAATTTTGTGCTATGCACACACAGGTTTAGTAACCAATAATCTACAATATCATTCTAGAAATGTGACAGCAAATTAAGGGAGGGATCATCTTTAGTTTTCCAATTTATTTAAGGAAGGAAAGGAGTGAGCAACTTTATACACAGAGAAAAAGGAAGCAGCAAAGGGAGAGCCTGACAGGAGAAAGAAGAGGTAAGTAGACAGATTTACCGTGTTAAGGAAGAGAAGAGAAAATGATTCAATGCATATATTCGTGACATCAATTTCTTCTACTACCTTTTGAAAGCATGTGGGAAGGATGAATATAGATTCAGAGATCTTTTTAGGGAAATGGTTTGGAAGTTGAAATATTCCTTTCTGCTGTCTTCTATTTTCTCTGAAAAGTAAGAGCAAGCATTATACTAATGGAAAATGAGGAGATGGTGAAATAAGGGATTATGCAGGGAGTGGTGAAACTGAAGTAGCTACTGTGGAAGATGTAAGAAAGAGATGACTGGGGTGTGCAAGTGATTTCTGTAGAGTGTTAATGGCCATGAACCCACAGAAGCAGCAGTTCATATGGCTGTGTGATTTTCCTCATGGTGGCTAGAAGATGTGCATGAGCAGAGAAATTACACAATTTGATGTGAGCAACACTGCAGATTTACAAGGCGAGTGTGGTAGAAGGCTAATGTTCAAAGGAGATGAAACTTTCAGGAAGAGAGAGGTTGGAGAGCTTAGAGCAAGGGATCTAGAATAGCTATCAATGAGCCATAGACATGTCAGAAAGCATCATGCATCTAGACGTCACATTCAGTCTGGAATAACTGGTATCATGGAGTCGAGAATAGGGAAATGCTGCTACAGCAATCTTTGTACCTTTTACACAATAAATTTTGCTAATGTTTTGCAACAATTCCCCTGTCCCTCATCAGCAGTCTCATCCCCCAACAAAAAAAAATCTTGCTTGCTACCTTTCACCCTTCCTAAGCATATCAAGACCTCTAAAAAACAGAGTCACCCTAGCAGATTCATAAATATATGACTGAGAAATAAATGCTGACTTTTGCTACACAATGAGCTGGGGATAGTGTGTTACACAGCATTACTGTTGCTATAGCTGACTTGTGCACCAAGTAAGAGTGAGCACTATCCCTGTGAAATTCCCACAAATAGTCTAAACCTGTACCTATTATTACCTGCATCTATTACTATAAACCTGTTACCATTTATTATATGTGTCAATACCGATTTCCTTGTTTTTGACTATATGCTATCTGAAGGTATAGATCAACCAAGTATTCCTCGTCTTTGTATGCCAACAGCCAGTACATTACTCCCATATAAGTACTCAGCAAGTTTTTACTGGATGAATAAATTTATAACTTTTTACGCCAAATCAAGATCACAAGACAATTTGGAAACTGGAAATTTAGCAAAGAACAAAATTAACCAAAAAAACTCATTCCTTTTTAGTTTTGCAAGGGAACATAAATAGTATTCTTCAATAAGACTTCATTATACACTAATATTATAAAAAATTAACTACATTTAGCAAATAATATAACATTAAAAAAGCACACACAAAAAACTAGGTAATTCCTTTTTATTATTCTTCCCAATTAATATGGGTCACTAACTAAATAGTTTAAAAGAAAAACTATAGTAATTAAAAGGAAAAAAATGTATTTACTTCTATTTAAGGTAGATCTTGATTTTTTTCCTTCATGTGCTAAACTCCAGAAGTATTATATATAGTTTATATAATACATAAATATATTTCAAAAGGTCACTTTTTTTGAGTGGTGACATTTAATTATATGTTAGATTAATTATATATTATATAAAAAGTAAAAAAGGTTACAAAATTATAAGTTTTAAAAAGTGTTGGAGGAAGATGGCGGAAGAGTAAGACGCGGAGATCACCTTCCTTCTCACAGATACAGTAGAAATACATCTACACGTGGAACTGCTCCTACAGAACACCCACTGAACGCTGGCAGAAAACGTCCGACCTCCAAAAAGGCAAGAAACTCCCCCTGTACTTGGGTAGGGCAAAAGAAAAAAGAAATAACAGAGACAAAAGAATAGGGACGGCACCTGCACCAGTGGGAGGGAGCTGTGAAGGAGGAAAGATTTCCACGCACTAGGAAGCCCCTTCGCGGGCAGAGACTGCGGGTGTCAGAGGGGGGAAGCTTCGGAGCCACGGAGGAGAGCGCAGCCACAGGGGTGCGGAGGGCAAAGCGGAGAGGTTCCCGCACGGAGGAGCGGTGCCGACCAGCACTCACCAGCCCGAGAGGCTTCTCTGCTCCCCCGCCGGGGCGGGCGGGGCTGGGAGCTGAGGCTCAGGCTTCGGTTGGATCGCAGGGAGAGGACTGGGGTTGGCGGCGTGAACACAGCCTGAAGGGGTTAGTGCACCACAGCTAGCCGGGAGGGAGCCCGGGAAAAAGTCTGCAGCTGCCGAAGAGGCAAGAGACTTTTTCTTCCCTCTTTGTTTCCTGGTGCGCGAGGAGAGGGGATTCAGAGCGCCGCCTAAACGAACTTCAGAGAAGGGCGCGAGCCGCAGCTAACAGCGCGGATCCCACAGCAACAGGGGCGCAGGGGAAAAAGCGGAGAGACTCCCGCACAGAGGCTCGGCGCCGAGCAGCGCTCACCAGCCCGAGAGGCTTGTCTGCTCCCCCGCCGGGGCAGGCGGGGCTGGGAGCTGAGGCTCGGGCTTCGGTCGGATCGCAGGGAGAGGACTGGGGCTGGCGGCGTGAACACAGCCTGAAGGGGTTAGCGCACCACAGCTGGCTGGGAGGGAGACCGGGAAAAAGTCTGCAGCTGCCGAAGAGGCAAGAGACTTTTTCTGGCCTCTTTGTTTCGCTGCGCGCAACGAGAGGGGATTCAGAGCGCCGCCTAAACGAACTCCAGAGAAGGGCGCGAGCCGCGGCGATCAGCGCAGACCCCAGAGACGGGCGTGAGACGCTGGGGCTGCTGCTGCCGCCTCCAAAAAGCCTGTGTGTAAGCACACGTCACTCTCCACACCGCCCCTCCCGGGAGCCAGTGCAGCCCGCCACCGCCAGGGTCCCATGATCCAGGGACAAATTCCCCGGGAGAACGCACTGCGCGCCTCAGGCTGCTGCAACGTCACACCGGCCTCTGACGCCGCAGGCTCGCCCCGCCTCCTCCATACCCCTCCCTCCCCGCGGCCTGAGTGAGCCAGAGCCCCAGAAGCAGCGGCTCCTTTAACCCCGTTCTGTCTGGGCGGGGAACAGACGCCCTCAGGCGACCTACACGCAGAGGTGGGTCCAAATCCACAGCTGAACCCCAGGAGCTGTGCGAACAGGGAAGAGAAGGGGAAATCTCTCCCAGCAGCCTCAGAAGCAGCGGATTAAAACTCCACAAACAACTTGATGTGCCTGCATCTGTTGAATACCTGAATAGACAACGAATCATCCCAAATTCAGGAGGTGGACTTTGGGAGCAGGATATATTAATTTTTCCCCTTTTCCTTTTTTTTGTGAGTGTATATGTATATGCTTCTGGGTGAGATTTTGTCTGTATAGCTTTGCTTTACAATAGCTTTATTTTACTTCACTATATTATAGACTCTTTCTTTCTTTCTTTCTATTTTTTCTCCCTTTTACTCTGAGCCGTGTGGACGAAAGGCTCTTGGTGCTCCAGCCAGGCATCAGGGCCGTGCCTCTGAGGTGGGAGAGCCAACTTCAGGACACTGGTCCACAAGAGACCTCCCAGCTCCACGTAATACCAAACGGTAAAACTCTCTCAGAGATCTCCATCTCAACATCAAGACCCAGCATCACTCAATGACCAGCAAGCTACAGTGCTGAACACCCTATGCCAAACAACTAGCAAGACAGGAACACAGCCCCATCCATTAGCAGAGAGGCTGCCTAAAATCATAATAAGGCCACAGACACCCCAAAATACACCACCAGACGTGGATGTGCCCACCAGAAAGACAAGATCCAGCCTCATCCACCAGAGCTCAGGCACTAGTTCCCTACACCAGGAAGCCTACACAACCCACTGAACCAACCTTAGCCACTGGGGACAGATACCAAAAACAACGGGAACTACAAACCTGCAGTCTGTGAAAAGGAGAGCCCAAACACAGTAAGATAAGCAAAATGAGACGACAGAAAAACACACAGCAGATGAAGGAGCAGGGTCAAAGCACACCAGACTTAACAAATGAAGAGGAAATAGGTAGTCTACCTGAAAAAGAATTCAGAATAATGATAGTAAGGATGATCCAAAATCTTGGAAATAGAATAGACAAAATGCAAGAAACATTTAACAAGGACGTAGAAGAACTAAAGAGGAACCAAGCAACGATGAAAAACACAATAAATGAAATTAAAAATACTCTAGATGGGATCAATAGCAGAATAACTGAGGCCGAAGAAAGGATAAGTGACCTGGAAGATAAAATGGTGGAAATAACTACTGCAGAGCAGGATAAAGAAAAAAGAATGAAAAGAACTGAGGACAGTCTCAGAGACCTCTGGGACAACATTAAACGCACCAACATTCGAATTATAGGGGTCCCAGAAGAAGAAGAGAAAAAGAAAGGGACTGAGAAAATATTTGAAGAGATTATAGTTGAAAACTTCCCTAATATGGGAAAGGAAATAGTTAATCAAGTCCTGGAAGCACAGAGAGTCCCATACAGGATACACCCAAGGAGAAACACGCCAAGACACATATTAATCAAACTGTCAAAAATTAAATATAAGGAAAACATATTAAAGGCAGCAAGGGAAAAAAAACAAATAACACACAAGGGAATCCCCATAAGGTTAACATCTGATCTTTCAGCAGAAACTCTGCAAGCCAGAAGGGAGTGGCAGGAAATACTTAAAGTGATGAAGGAGAAAAACCTACAACCAAGATTACTCTACCCAGCAAGGATCTCATTCAGATTCGATGGAGAAATTAAAGCCTTTACAGACAAGCAAAAGCTGAGAGAGTTCAGCACCACCAAACCAGCTTTACAACAAATGCTAAAGGAACTTCTCTAGGCAAGAAACACAAGAGAAGGAAAACACCTACAATAACAAACCCAAAACATTTAAGAAAATGGGAATAGGAACATACATATCGATAATTACCTTGAATGTAAATGGATTAAATGCTCCCACCAAAAGACACAGGCTGGCTGAATGGATACAAAAACAAGACCCATATATATGCTGTCTACAAGAGACCCACTTCAGACCTAGAGACACATACAGACTGAAAGTGAGGGGATGGAAAAAGATATTCCATGCAAATGGAAATCAAAAGAAAGCTGGAGTAGCAATTCTCATATCAGACAAAATAGACTTTAAAATAAAGACGATTACAAGAGACAAAGAAGGACACTATATAATGATCAAGGGATCGATCCAAGAGGAAGCTATAACAATTGTAAATATTTATGCACCCAACATAGGAGCACCTCAATACATAAGGCAAATACTAACAGCCATAAAAGGGGAAATCGACAGCAACACAATCATAGTAGGGGACTTTAACACCGCACTTTCACCAATGGACAGATCATCCACAATGAAAATAAATAAGGAAACACAAGCTTTAAATGATACATTAAACAAGATGGACTTAATTGATATTTATAGGACATTCCACCCAAAAACAACAGAATACACATTTTTCTCAAGTGCTCATGGAACATTCTCCAGGATAGATCATATCTTGGGTCACAAATCAACCTTGGTAAATTTAAGAAAATTGAAATCGTATCAAGTATCTTTTCCGACCACAACGCTATGAGACTAGATATCAATTACAGGAAAAGATCTGTAAAAAATACAAACACATGGAGGCTACACAATACATTACTTAATAACGAAGTGATCACTGAAGAAATCAAAGGGGAAATCAAAAAATACCTAGAAACAAATGACAATGGAGATACGACGACCCAAAACCTATGGGACGCAGCAAAAGCAGTACTAAGAGGGAAGTTTATAGCAATACAAGCCTACCTCAAGAAACAGGAAACATCTCGAATAAACAACCTAACCTTGCACCTGAAGCAATTAGAGAAAGAAGAACAAAAAAACCCCAAAGCCAGCAGAAGGAAAGAAATTATAAAGATCAGGTCAGAAATAAATGAAAAAGAAATGAAGGAAACAATAGCAAAAATCAATGAAACTAAAAGCTGGTTCTTTGAGAAGATAAACAAAATTGATAAACCATTAGCCAGACTCATCAAGAGAAAAAGGGAGAAGACTCAGATCAATAGAATTAGAAATGAAAAAGGAGAAGTAACCACTGACACTGCAGAAATACAAAAGATCATGAGAGATTACTACAAGCAACTCTATGCCAATAAAATGGACAACCTGGAAGAAATGGACAGATTCTTAGAAATGCACAAACGGCCGAGACTGAACCAGGAAGAAATAGAAAATATGAACAGACCAATCACAAGCACTGAAATTCAAACTGTGATTAAAAACCTTCCAACAAACAAAAGCCCAGGACCCGATGGCTTCACAGGTGAATTCTATCAAACATTTAGAGACGAGCTAACACCTATCCTTCTCAAACTCTTCCAAAATATTGTAGAGGGAGGAACACTCCCAAACTCATTCTACGAGGCCACCATCACCCTGATACCAAAACCAGACAAAGATGTCACAAAGAAAGAAAACTACAGGCCAATATCACTGATGAACATAGATGCAAGAATCCTCAACAAAATACTAGCAAACAGAATCCAACAGCACATTAAAAGGATCATACACCATGATCAAGTGGGGTTTATCCCAGGAATGCAAGGATTCTTCAATATACGCAAATCAATCAATGTGATACACCATATTAACAAATTGAAGGAGAAAAACCATATGATCATCTCAATAGATGCAGAGAAAGCTTTTGACAAAATTCAACACCCATTTATGATAAAAGCCCTGCAGAAAGTAGGCACAGAGGGAACTTTCCTCAACATAATGAAGGCCATATATGACAAACCCACAGCCAACATTGTCCTCAATGGTGAAAAACTGAAACCATTTCCACTAAGATCAGGAACAAGACAAGGTTGCCCACTCTCACCACTATTATTCAACATAGTTTTGGAAGTGTTAGCCACAGCAATCAGAGAAGACAAAGAAATAAAAGGAATCCAAATCGGAAAAGAAGAAGTAAAGCTGTCACTGTCTGCAGATGACATGATACCATACATAGAGAATCCTAAAGATGCTACCAGAAAACTACCAGAGCTAATCAATGAATTTGGTAAAGTAGCAGGATACAAAATAAATACACAGAAATCTCTTGCATTTCTATACACTAATGACGAAAAATCTGAAAGTGAAATTAAGAAAACACTCCCATTTACCATTGCAACAAAAAGAATAAAATATCTAGGAATAAACCTACCTAAGGAGACAAAAGACCTGGATGCAGAAAATTATAAGACACTGATGAAAGAAATTAAAGATGATACAAATAGATGGAGAGATATACCATGTTCCTGGATTGGAAGAATCAACGTTGTGAAAATGACTCTACTACCCAAAGCAATCTACAGATTCAATGCAATCCCTATCAAACTACCACTGGCATTTTTCACAGAACTAGAACAAAAAATTTCACAATTTGTATGGAAACACAAAAGACCCCGAATAGCCAAAGCAATCTTGAGAACGAAAAATGGAGCTGGGGGAATCAGGCTCCCTGACTTCAGACTATATTACAAAGCTTCAGTAATCAAGACAGTTTGGTACTGGCACAAAAACAGAAATATAGATCAATGGAACAGGATAGAAAGCCCAGAGATAAACCCACACGCATATGGTCACCTTATCTTTGATAAAGGAGGCAAGCATATACAGTGGAGAAAAGACAGCCTCTTCAATAAGTGGTGCTGGGAAAATTGGACAGATACGTGTAAAAGTATGAAATTAGAACACTCCCTGACACCATGCACAAAAATAAACTCAAAATGGATTAAAGACCTAAGTGTAAGGGCAGACACTATCAAACTCTTAGAGGAAAACATAGGCAGAACACTCTATGACATACATCACAGCAAGATTCTTTTTGACCCAGCTCCCAGAGAAATGGAAATAAGAACACAAATAAACAAATGGGACCTAATGAAACTTAAAAGCTTTTGCACAGCAAAGGAAACCATAAACAAGACCAAAAGACAACCATCAGAATGGGAGAAAATATTTGCAAATGAAGCAACTGACAAAGGATTAATCTCCAAGATTTACAAGCAGCTCATGCAGCTCAATAACAAGAAAACGAACAACCCAATCCAAAAATGGGCAGAAGACCTAAATAGACATTTCTCCAAAGAAGATATACAGATGGCCTACAGACACATGAAAGAATGCTCAACATCATTAATCATTAGAGAAATGCAAATCAAAACTACAATGTGATATCATCTCACACCGGTCAGAACGGCCATCATCAAAAAATCTAGAAACAATAAATGCTGGAGAGGGTGTGGAGGAAAGGGAACACTCTTGCCCTGTTGGTGGGAATGTAAATTGATACAGCCACTATGGAGAACAGTATGGAGGTTCCTTAAAAAACTACAAATAGAACTATCATACGACCCAGCAATCCCACTACTGGGCATATACCCTGAGAAAACCATAGGTCAAAAAGAGTCATGTACCAAAATGTTCATTGCAGCTCTATTTACAATAGCCAGGACATGGAAGCAACCTAAATGTCCATCGACAGATGAATGGATAAAGAAGATGTGGCACATATATACAATGGAATATTACTCAGCCATAAAAAGAAATGAAATGGAGGTATTTGTAATGAGGTGGATGGAGTTAAAGTCTGTCATACAGAGTGAAGTAAGTCAGAAAGAGAAAAACAAATACAGTATGCTAACACATATATACGGAATCTAAGGAAAAAAAAAAAAAAAAAAAAGGCCATGAAGAACCTAGTGGCAAGACGGGAATAAAGACACAGACCTACTAGAGAATGGACTTGAGGATATGGGGAGTGGGAGGGGTGAGATGTGACAGGGTAAGAGAGTGTCATGGACATATATACACTACCAAATGTAAAATAGATAACTAGTGGGAAGCAGCCGCATAGCACAGGGAGATCAGCTCGGTGCTTTGTGACCACCTAGAGGGGTGGGATGGGGAGGGTGGGAGGGAGGGAGATGCAAGAGGGAAGAGAAATGGGAACATATTGTATATGTATAACTGATTCACTTTGTTATAAAGCAGAAGATAACACACCATTGTAAGGCAATTATACTCCAATAAAGATGTTTTAAAAAAAAAAAAAAAAAAAGAAGCAATTAGGACACACACCCAGAGAAGACCAAGTGAAGATACAGGGAGAAGACAGCTATCTATAAGCCAAACAGAGAGGCCTCAGAAGAAACCAACCCTATCAACATCTGATTTTGGACTTATAGCATCCAAAACTGTGAGAAAATAAATTTTTGTTGTTTAAAAAAAAAAAAAAAAAAATGTGGTAGCTACAAAAAAAAAAAAAAAAGTGTTGGAGTTCCCTGGTGGTCCGGTGGCAAGGACTTGGCACTTTTACAGCCGGGGCCTGGGTTCAATCCCTGGTTGGGGAACTAAGATCCCGCAAGCCACATGGTTCAGCCAAAGAAAAAGTGTGCATATACATTATATATAATATATAAATTATATGTAATTAATCTAATATGTATATAATAAAATATCACCACTCAAAAACAGTGATCCTCTAAAATGCTCCATATGCTATTAATCTAAAGATTCACAAAATACATAATTATCCATATATAAACACACGTAGCATCTAAAAAAGACCTCTACATGTTATTTCTACATTTATAACACACATAAGACATAATTCATTAAGGCTATGCTCCTTCTTTTCTGAAACCCAAAATACAAGAAAATTGAATCACTTTGAAATGAACCAATGTGTTTATTAGCTCTGTGGGGTGTAAGAAAACTTCAATTGCTACTCTATGTCATGCTGATATAGGCATACACTCTCAGGTTAAACTTCTCTTAGTAGTACAAGTTTCAATTTGGATTTTAAAAAGCTTGAGGGCATCAATTTTCACATCTTTCCCCACTCCCATTTCAGAAATCTGAGACCCAATTTCAGTAAAATACTGACAAGTTATATGGAGGTTTAACATGTTCAAGAATAAACATAACTGCCATTAAGAAAATTCTACATTAAAATAAAGAACATTTAAACCATTTACTATTATCAGGTTTTCTGGCTTCTAATATAATAGCCATTTATCTAAATTCAAAAGAATAATCATGTTTTTCTTAACAACTGCAATGATCAGATTCAATACCGATTTATGATAAAAACCCTCCAGAAAGTAGGCATAGAGGGAACTTTCCTCAACATAATAAAGGCCATATACGACAAACCCACAGCAAACATCATTCTCAATGTTGAAAAACTGAAAGCATTTCCTCTAAGATCAGGAGCAAACAAGGATGTCCACTCTCACCATTATTATTAAACATAGTTTTGGAAGTCCTAGCCACAGCAATCCGAGAAGACAAAGAAATAAAAGGAATACAAACTGGAAAAGAAGAAGTAAAACTGTCACTGTTTGCAGATGACATAATACTATACATAGAGAATCCTAAAGATGCCACCAGAAAACTGCTAGAGCTAATCAATGAATTTGGTAAAGTTGCAGGATACAAAATTAATGCACAGAAATCTCTTGCATTTCTATACAATAATGATGAAAAATCTGAAAGAGAAATTAAGGAAACACTCCCATTTACCATTGCAACAAAAAGAATAAAACACCTAGGAATAAACCTACCTAGGGAGACAAAAGACCTGTATGCAGAAAACTATAAAACACTGATGAAAGAAATTAAAGATGATACCAACAGATGGAGAGAGTAACCATGTTCTTGGATTGGAAGAATCAACATTGTGAAAATGACTATACTACCCAAAGCAATCTACAGATTGACTGCAATCCCTATCAAACTACCAATGGCATTTTGCACAGAACTAGAACAAAAAATTTCACAATCTGTATGGAAACACAAAAGACCCCGAATAGCCCAAGCAATCTTGAGAAAGAAAAACGGAACTGGAGGAATCAGACTCCCTGTCTTCAGACTATACTACAAAGCTACAGTAATCAAGACAGTATGGTACTGACACAAAAACAGAAATTAAGATCAATGGAAGAGGACAGAAAGCCCAGAGATAAGTCCACGCACATAGGGTCACCTTATATTTGATAAAGAAGGCAAGAATATACAATGGAGAAAAGACAGCCTCTTCACTAAGTGGTGCTGGGAAAACTGGACAGCTACATGTAAAAGAATGAAATTAGAACACTCCCTAACACCATACAGAAAAATAAACTCAAAATGGATTAAAGACCTAAATGTAAGGCCAGACACTATAAAACTCTTAGAGGAAAACATAGGCAGAACACTTTGACATAAATCACAGCAAGATCCATTTTGACCCACCTCCTAGAGAAATGGAAATAAAAACAAAAATAAACAAATGGGACCTAACGAAACTTAAAAGCTTTTGCACCGCAAAGGAAACTATAAGCAAGACAAAAAGACAACCCTCAGAATGGGAGAAAATATTTGCAAACGAAGCAACCGACAAAGGATTAATCTCCAAAATTTACAAGCAGCTCATGCAGCTCAATATCAAAAAAACAAATAACCCAATCTAAAAATAGGCAGAAGACCTAAATAGACATTTCTCCAAAGAAAACATACAGATTGCAAACAAACACATGAAAAGGATTCTCAACATCACTAATCATTAGAGAAGTGCAAATCAAAACTACAATGAGGTATCACCCCAGACCAGTCAGAATGGCCATCATCAAAAAAATCTACATGTCCACCTAGAGGGGTGGGATAGGGAGGGTGGGAGGGAGATGCAAGAGGGAGGAGAAATATGAATGTATGTATATGTATAGCTGATTCACTATGTTATACAGCAGAAACTAACACACAATTGGAAAGCAATTATACTTCAATAAAGATGTTAAAAAAAAAAGTATTTGTTAAGTGAATGAATAAACACAATAGTGAAGGAAAAAAATAAACTTATACCTAAAGGGAAATCCAAAAAAATAAAAAAATCTATAAACAATAAATGCTGGAGAGGGTGTGGAGAAAAGGCAACCCTCTTGCACTGTTGGTGGGCATGTAAATTGATACAGCCACTATGGAGAACAGTATGGAGGTTCCTTAAAAAACTAAAAATAGAACTACCATATGATCCAGTAATCCCACTACTGGGTATATACCCTGAGAAAACCATAATTCAAAAAGAGTCATGTACCACAATGTTCACTGCAGCTCTATTTACAATAGACAGGACATGGAAGCAACCTAAGTGTCCATAGACAGATGAATGGATAAAGGAGATGTGGCACTTATATACAATGGAATATTACTCAGCCATAAAAAGAAATGAAATTGAGTTATTTGTAGTGAGGTGGGTGGACCTAGAGGCTATCATACAGAGCAAAGTAAGTCAGAAAGAGAAAAACAAATACAGTATGCTAACGCATATATATGGAACCTAAAAAAAAAGGTTCTGATTAACCTAGGGGCAGGACAGGAATAAAGACGCAGATGTAGAGAATGGACTTGAGGACACGGGGAGGGGGAAGGGTAAGCTGGGATGAAGTGAGAGAGTGGCATGGACATATATACACTACCAAATGTAAAATAGATAGCTAGTGGGAAGCAGCCGCATAGCACAGGGAGATCAGCTAGGTGCTTTGTGTCCACCTAGAGGGGTGAGATAGGGAGGGTGGGAGGGAGACGCAAGAGGGAGGGGATATGGGGATATATGTATATGTATAGCGGATTCACTTTGTTATAAAGCAGAAACTAACACACCATTGTAAAGCAATTATACTCCAATAAAGATGTTAAAAAAACAAACAAACTACAATTTAAAACCAACTCATTAAAATGTTTGTCACTTTTAACCATCTCCAAACAGAGCCAGCAAGGAGCCCTCTCATCCTTAAACACTCTCCCCCATCACTGAGGGACTAGGCCACTCCCTGTACCCGTTTTTTTTTTTTTTTTTTAAATTTTTATTTATTTATTTATGGCTGTGTTGGGTCTTCGTTTCTGTGCGAGGGCTCCCTCTAGCCGCGGCAAGCGGGGGCCACTCTTCATCGCGGTGCGCGGGCCTCTTCTCTATCGCGGCCTCTCTTGTTGCGGAGCACAGGCTCCAGACGCGCAGGCTCAGCAATTGTGGCTCACGGGCCCAGTCGCTCCGCGGCACGTGGGATCTTCCCAGACCAGGGCTTGAACCCGTGTCGCCTGCATTGGCAGGCAGATTCTCAACCACTGCGCCACCAGGGAAGCCCTGTACCCGTTTTTGAACACACTAAGCTCCTTCCATTCTCTCTTGACAATTAGCCATCTGTCCACTACACAAACCCTTTAAATGTATACTCTGCAGACAGAGAACTATCTGCTGTTTCTGTGGCTGCCCCTGTCTCCACCACGCACTGGGAGGAGATCTCCACTACTATGGGGACTGCCGCCCTACCTGAGACTATGTGGAGTCAAGCTCTTTGTTACCAGGCAGACACTCAATACCAATCAAGGTCATATCTACATCCCTTCAGTGCAGACTTTCTCTCCAAATTTCTCTTATTAAGGTTCCCAGAGAAACGAATGAACGAGATCTCAGATGAAGCACTATCAGTCAAATAAGACAATAAGAGCTAATACAGAAATAGCAACCAAAAAAAGTCATAAGGTGGATATACCTCCAGCTTTAGTACTGGATCAGGCACACAGCAGAAAATCAATAGTGTGCATTAAACAGCTACCAGAACTACTCTTTATTTTATAGTTACATGTAATATGCATTTTAAACTATAATCATGATATGGCTCATCATAAAGTATGTATTAACCATTTGCTAATAATTCATTGTCTTTGTTATCGTTACTACTTATCCTAACAGAATGAATATCTCATAAGAGTAGCATAATCATGAATCACATTTTTAAATTATGACAACCTTATTTTCAAAAAAAGGTTAAACCACCTATGATTCTCTTTATTGTCTTTCTTTCCTTTACTAGACATTACAATCATTGTTTGTAAGCATGATTAAGTCCTACTAAATAACTCAATTGATCACCTAAGATCATACACTCAAAAGTCTGGCGGTTTTCCTTCAATATCTACTTCAATATATTATATATATGAGTTCTCTTTCAAGTCAGTCCACTTCTTTTAATTTTCCTGTCTCACAACTCGAAGGTAAAGAATGTACATCATTTTATTACGTATATATCTATTGTATCACACACATACGTATATGTGTGAATATATGTACATATACACAAACTCAACACTGATGTCTTATAGTTTAGATATAAAATTATCTCAAAAGTATAAATCATCTTCCATTTTGGAACAATACACCACCAATGAGCCTAGCAAGAGAGTCCACACATTCAAAATGTAATCCAGCAAAGACATGCTTTGACAAATTAGACAAGAGTGTTCACATTTTCCATTTAATCTTTTAGAAAATGCTGGACAAAAGCTAAAAAGGAGTTAGTGAAGAAATATTTATTGTAAATGTACTAGGTGTCAGGCACCGTGCTAAGAGCTCTCACATATACACAATTTCATCCACTCTTACTTGCTTTATAGCACCATACATAGCAGGCTCTTCCTATATGGCTGATGTTGAAGGCTTAAATCAAAATAAAGTCCAGATGAGGATAATTCATTTGCTTGCAACAATGAATTCCCATTTTCTGTATGCCTAACATGACCATGATTTCTTACCAAGCCTCTGAGAATGAATGAATCTCAATCTTCACTGAGCAAAGATTAACAACTCTGTAATGTTGCAATTACCTTCTGGGTAATGATGGTGTATTTACAGGAGATTTTAGTTTGTGATTACCTCACCCTGTGGAGAGGAGGAAAAAAGAGAACAAATATGGACCATTTTCTATAGCAACTTTTCCTTTAAAAAGGAAATGAAAGTTATAGTCAATAGACTTACCTTTTGACAGAGTTTATTTTGATTTAGTATGTACAATTAATCTGAGATACTTTTGTGCTAGTCAGCATGACCTAGCCATTAAAAAAAAAAAAAAAAAAAAAAAAAAGTTGTACCTGCCAAGAAGGATAAAGCTATAAAGCACTTAAGGTTATATTACCACTCATCTGAGTAGGTCTTAGGAGAAAGTAAGCCAGTAAAAGATAAAACGCCTCTTCTGACTTAGTAACCTTTAGAAAAAAAGGATCAGCTATGTTGATTGACTGACAGGAGCCACAGGCTGATCACAGACTAGAGCTGCAGCAACTGGTATCAACTCTCTCCCCCAACTCTACTCCTCTGACTTTTCTCAAGCAGGAGAAACTTCATGACCCAAAACACAGCCCAAACCTCAGCATCTGCTCAGAACAAAGGACCCCCATGTCCTGAAACTACAAAATGCAGTTCCAGGGCTAGAGAGAGAATGGTCCAGGTTAGTAGCCAACTACACATTCTTCTTATTCAACTTACTTTTTCTTAATGCCTTGGGCTGAGAGTGCACAGTCAGACAGGACACAGAATAATCTTGGAGTACCTTCATTTCCTCTAATTAACCTAAAACCAATTCTGTAGTAGTGGAGGTTGCAAATCTAGCCAACACACGCACCCAATATATATTCTTATTTATGTTTGCTTCTCTACTTTGACAACTTCATTCTTCATATGCTTTAACTTCTAGAAGAGTACTACCCATTGGACAGAATTATAAATGAGATAACAACCCATCAGGTGATAACACTAAAACATTAGGAAATACAATTTATAAGGACTGAGGAGTTGTGCTGTTGAGGTGTTAGGAGAATTCAGAAGGCAGACCCCACTTTTGTTCTGAGGTTTTAGTTTGGTAAGTTTGGTTACTTTTTCCATCAGGAGAAGAGTAAACCATACTTGGATCCAATATACTAAGTTATTAAATTCTTTCAGAAACTTTCTTTATATGTTCACTGTAATAGTTCAATTAAAATGTACCTCTTTGGGGCTAAACTTTATAAAGAATCCCTATTAAAGGCAAGTCCTGAATACAAGTTAAATACAAGCTAACCATAAATTTAATTTAAGATTTTAAACCTATTTCTAACTTAGAGAAAGGTTAAAGCAATCTACTTTTAATTAAATATATCTATGGCCAACTTAATTCCAAATCTTAAGGTTCTGCAACCCAATTTCTCATGATAAGAATATTACTAAAACTCATCTGCATTGAATGACAATCTTCCATTCCTCTCTGCTCTCTGAATCCATTATCTCTCTCATGGGAATGAATGCTTTGCTATGACTGATGATGAATAAGATATATAGGACAAATGATGCACTCTTTCATTTAAAAGACTAAAAAGGAAATTCACTTTAGTCTCCTTTCTGCCTCGTTTCATTAAAATCTAAATACAGCTATTCTAAGAGATTTTTTTCTAGCTCAGTTCAGTTTGACAAAAAACGCCTCATGTATCATTTAAATCAATTACAGATTATCTGGAAATATACCTCAGAAGTTTCATTTTGACACTGTTTGGTTTAAAAATAAACACACAAAATGTCACCAAGATAAATAAGCAATCAGAAAATCCTTTAAAAAAAAAAAAACAGTATCGTGAAAGAGTATATTGTTTATAATTATTACTAAATTATATTTTAAGAGTTGTTTCAACTTTAGACAGTATTAAAGAAAATATCTTTATATAATTCTTTATTTGTAAAATACCTTTATATTTTATAAATATATCTTTATTTTTTTTTAACCTGAAAAATTATACAGCAATGGCCACAATGCTTAGAAAAACATTGAAATCTCAATTTAATTTTATTACTAGATGAGCTTAGGCAATCACTGCCATTTAAGAGAAGACCATCCACTTCGCCTGCTGGATGAAAATTATTGTCCCTCTTTATCATCGCTGAATTTCCATGACTTAGCACAGTTTCTGGCACATAGAAGATGCTCAATAAATACTGCTACCTAAGGTAAGGGAAGCCGGAGGGATGAAGGAGAAGTTGTTGAATGTAAACTATAGATTTTCACATGCTGTTCTAACTTCAAGGACTTGAAACAAATCTACTTTCTAAAAAATCACCATATGCCCATTCACAACTGTATATTTAATGAATTAGTACATTATTTTGGAAATACTGCAACTTTAACAGAGTAAGCACCTTAGTTTAAGATTATATTCTATTACTCCAGGGGGAAATAAAAGAAAGAAACACTTTGATTTTACTTGCCCAGAGTTTAGATGTACTGGTAATCATATACACATTATTTTATGATACTTTAGAAGTCTCTGATAAATTGCTACAAAGTTAATTGTTTGCTTTAAGTGGATTAAGAAATAAAGTTCCATCTTCTTTTCCTTAAGAACCCAGACCCTTTTATAAACTTGAAACTCTTATACTTCTTAATATTAGTTACTAGCCTTGCTCAGGATTAATAAGATCAAAGGTATATCCAAGGAAAAGGAGGAAGGGAGGGAAGCAAGAAAAAGGGCAGGAAGGAGGGAGGGAAAGGGAGCAAGCAAGAAAGGAAGGGAGAAAGAAACCAGTGCACCAAAAATGTTTTCTTCCTTAAATAGAAACGTACATAATACACTGATGTAGTTATTTATGATGTAGTTATTTACAGAAGTTTGGGTTCACTTAGAAGAAAATAGAGTAAAAAATGCCTCTAGTGATTTGTGTACCCTCTAAATCATGTGAAGAGAAACCCGGGTAGTTGTTCTGATTATTCCCCATTTCTCCATGCTAGGAACTGCCTTAAGATCCCTCTGAGCTTCTCACAACTGCTTTTTGAGACCCTGGAGGCTGACATCAACAGACAGTAACCCAGGACTCCCCTGCCCTCCAGCTTCAGGCTGGGTCTGACCAATGGGAGACGCTGGCATAAGAGAAATAGTGAGATATTTAGCATCCCCTTCCATCCCTGCTTCTTTCAGGCCTTTCTTTCTGGCCACAGATCCTGGAACTGGGCTCATCTTTGAGGGCTCCAGCTCTAACTATGCTCCAGTAACCATTCCCTTCTTTCCCAGACCTATGCCCAAAGCTAGAAACAACAGCTTCTGATTCTGGTTGTTCCCTTAACCCTCACCAGCCTTCTCTGAAGAGTCCTTCATGAAACTATCTCCAGTGAAACCCCTGAGTGTGCCATCGGTGTCCTGCTGCTCCCTAATATAGAGGCAAAAATCCTGTGACTCTAAAGAAAAATTCTTCAGCAGAATCAAGTCTTCAGATCACTAAAGCTGACACTCACATTCACTGGAGCTAAGCACACTTAGCAGGGGGCTGAGACATCAGAAATAAAGCAAGCAAGTTAGAACTGCTGGGGTTAAAAACAAACAAGCAAACAAACAAATAAACAAATTCCTATAAAGTGCCCAGAACTGTCAATCTGCACATGGTTCATTCACTTTCAGTCCTGATGGAGTTCTCTTCTCTCCCACTTCCCCCTTATTGGGATGAACATGTTTGAACAAACACATCTTCACGTTTCCATACATAAAGCAATGTATAGATTAAGCATACATCAGCCTGGCCTATCTGTTTCATCAATTGGCAAGTATATCATACACATTTATCACAATAGAGATACAATTCACTTATATTTTAATGAGTAATTTTTAATTAAAATGGACATGGTTACTCACATAATGATACCCTTTTAAGAAAATCTTCCAAAATTTTCATTATTATTTTTACAGAAACATTGTAAGCACCAAGTATGTAATGATGCTTCTATAGGTTAATTCAAAAAGTTAAAAACTAATGAATGGTTCTTACATTACAGTAAATATTGTTCGTTGCAGAGTCAACTAGAAAACTAGGACTACAGATATTGTTCACAGTCTAATACCATGACCCTGGGCCAATACATTTAGTCTGTCCAGGCTACTCTGACAAAATACCACAGACTCGATGGTTCAAACAACAGACATTTATTTCTCACAGCTCTGGAGGCTGGGAAGTCCAGGATCAAGGTGCCAGAAGATTTGATTCCTGGTGAGGACCCTCTTCCTGGCTTACAGACTGTCACCTTCTCATTGTGTCCTCACATGACAGAGAGATAGAGAGCGAGCTCTGATCTCTCTTCCTTTTCTATTAAGGATATTAATCCCATCATAGGGTCCCCATGACCTCATCTAAGCCTAATTACCTCCCAAAGACCTCATCTCCAAATACCATCACGTTGGGGGTTAGGACTTCAACATATCGACTGGGGGGTGGGGGGGGGGACCATAAACATTCAGTCTTTAACAGCCACCTAAAGGAGACTCTTTCCAGCATTATGTTTAAATTCAGCCTTACTTTTTTCTTCTACTGAAAACCTTTACTCATGTCCTAAAATTTTCTAAGCTCCCAAACGTTCTCTCCATTCTGCCATTTTCCTCCCAGGAAACTCCTCCCAGGGAATTTCTTCATGGGACTTTTCACTCTCTTCCTAATTGTTCTCTATGGCTGTTGCACAACCCGACTACTACTCTTCCACTTTACTCTCTCCTGAGCTCGAGTGACGGATTCCTGCATCCCAGGTCTTCCTCTTTCTTGGTTTATTCCTTCCTTTTGCTGGCATCCACACATAACCTCCTTAGGAAGAATTTTTTGAAGATAATGCTTCCTGAATTCCTAAATATCTGAAAATATCTGCCTAGACTCCTAAGTGATAAATTGGAAAATTGGACAGGGAGTAGGAATCAAATATCCTCCACCCAAGAAATCTGAAGTAATTATTTCATTGTTCTCTACTTTCCCCTGTAAGTGATGAGCCTCTCTGATTCTTTCCCAGAAGGCATGTGTTTTTCTTTCCTTCCAGGAGATTCTCTTAAAAAAAAAATATGGGTTGCTGCTTTGGGTTGCACCCTGCCTACTAAGTGCTAGGGTGCACATAGTAGTGTTATGACTTCCCCAACAAAGATAGAGGGGGGAAGATGAAAAGGAAGGATATATGAAACTACAGAGGCCGCTAGCTTATAAACAATAAAAGTCCTCAAAAAAAGAAGGCAATGCATCATCCACATTAAACTCTACCCCCAAGAAACTGTGATTCAGAAAGTGTGTTATTCACCCTGGAATCTTTACTTTACCAACACCCAAGCTACTCTGCTTCAAGAGTTACATGGACCACACAATGGGGGGCAGGGGAATCATGATGAAGACGAAACTGTTCTTCAGCAGAGGGAACATCAAAAAGGCTGTTTAAAGTAAAGCATAACTAATTTGCTACAACGTAGGAAAAGAACATTAACAATATCTCTCACTGCTGAGTTTTCTAGAATTCTGAATAACTTAAATTCTATAGTACATATTTCTTTACCATAAAAAGACTTAAAAATTCACAAAGTTGGTAAACCTAACTCTAAAAAAAATTATTGAAAATACTTTAACAGATGCAGGGCCACTGAGCTAAACTATTACAAGGATGCTTTAGAATACCTAAACTACAACGTGAAGGGTGTCTTGTAGACCTGCATAACTCAGCAGGCCTAACGGAAGGGAAATACAAATCCAGAACGGAACCCACCCTACTTATTTCACAGAGGGACTTAATACAGGGAATTGGTTACACAGGTAACAGATGAAATGAGAATTCAAATATAGGACAGTTAAGTAACCCAGGGATTAGCAATAATAGGAATCTGGTAATCCCCCTAAGTAAGAGGCAGAATTTACTGGAACCCAGAAGACAGGACCACCTAGCAGAAGCTGGAAATAAGGCAAGCCTTCCCTGCAGGAACTGAGCTCACAGAAAGAAAAGCAAAAAGAACAACAACACACCTGCTGCAGGAGACAAGGCTAGCCTCACTTTAGACAGAGGGCGGGCAAGGGAGTAAGGGAGAATTCCCTGGCTTCTCCCTCCTCCCATCCTCAAGTTTCCCCCACTAGCGCCTCCAACGAAACCAACTCTACAGAAACAGAGTTCACAGGAGTGTGGGAAATGTGATGCAGAGCACAGCAGAAAAGGGTGTGTGAAAGGATATTAGGGCAAACAAACAAATGGCCAGCACAGCCAAATAGCTGAATTTGGTAAGAATATCAATAACCAAGGCAACCCAGACAATTAAAAGCACATGTTAAAAAAAAAAAAAAAAAAAAACACATGTTCACATAAAATCCGGTACACAAAATTTCATAAAAGCATTATTCACAATAATAGCTTTTATTCACAATAGCTAAAAAGTAGAAACAACCCAAATGTCCATCTGCTCAGGAATGGATAAACATAATGTGGTATATTTATACAATGGAATATTATCCAGCCATAAAAAGGAATGAAGGACTGACTGTTACATACTACAAAACGAATGACCCTTGCAAACAGTATAATAAGTGAAAGAAGCCATAAACAAAAGGCAACATACTGTATGATTCCATTTATAATGAAATGCCCAGAATAGGCAAATCCACAGAGACAGAAAATAGATTAGTGGTTGCCAAACAATAGAGGAAAGAGAAGAATTGGGACTAAATGATAATACATATGAGGTTTCTGTTTGGAGTGATGCAAATGTTCTGAAATTAGCGGCAATGGTTAAACACCATAGTGACTATACTAAACACCACAGAAGTATACAATTTGAAATGGTGAATGTTATGTTATGTGAATTATATCTCAACTTTTAAAATGTTAAAAAAGAAAGAAAGAAAACAAATAACTAAGAAGTGAGAGTATATCATAGGCCTTCAAGATTTAGGTCAAAAGTCATTAGTCCCCATGGTTGTTGGGCAGTGACACTGCACCACGATATCACTACTGAAGGTCACTGATACTTGCTGAGAAAATGCGGTATTATTTTCAGGTTCCTAATCTCTAAATAATACATCTGAGGTAGTTCTGCCACTGATTTACAAGCAAAACTAAGACAGCTAAGTCATTTTTTCAGGAACCCATCATAAGAGGTGGGTCTCTGACAGTCAAAATTAAATTAATAGGGAAAAGAGGGAAAGGATGTAAGGAGAGAGCTACAGATTCAAAGCCTGACAGTAAAACAGACAAAGCTTCAAGACTCATCAGTGAATTCCAGCTGACCTGTTTGGGACAACTGTCTGGATAAGTAAAACAAACAGTGCTATAAACCTTTTACAGATTTACTACATTTCTGTAAACCACCCCCCTACAGTGCAAAATGATATTCAGTTATGTTATCTGTGGCATAAGAAAGAAAATCACAACAAATTAAATTGGAGTTGCCTTAAATGCCTATCTCAAGTGACAGCTTCTTAGAGTACTACAATTTGAACTTAAAATAGTTTAGTTGTGATCAAGATACAAAGAATGTTATATATGTTATAGTCAGTCACACTTAGGGCTAGATGTGACTCATAAAACAGAACAACACTTCTCTAAGAAAACCTCTAACTTGATAAGAGAATAATATGAATAATGTTCCTTCTTTGTATAAGTAAATGCTGAGCTTAATAAAGTCACTTTAATGGATAAAATTATGAAAATGTCAAAAGACAAGTGCTGAAGAACAACCATAAACAAAATAATTTTGTAGATACTAAGTACAAGTGAAACACCAAAACTGAAACCTAACAAAAAGTACTGTATTATCCAAACAGCATAAATTTTTAACAGAATACTTACAAAAAAGCAACACGAGGCTAGAAAATTATTAGTTATGTCACACAGTTCAAAATCTACCTTCTAGCATTAAGGTTTCTAACAGCATCCCTAAAATCCCAGGAAGTAAAGATGCTTCCCTATAAAAATAATCCTATTAGGCATTATCACAAAGCTCTCTGATCCAGCACAACAACTGGGGCCAGAAGTTGGTTCATATATTGAAAATATTGGTTAAAGCAGAGAATGATTATATATATAGTAAAAATTATATATATATATTAAAAATGTTGCTTTAACTTAAAACACAAATATAAATATTCACTCACCTTCTGAAGTAAGATTACAGCCATTTTTTAAGTTTAGGTCCTTTGATTAGGATTTTGTATCATCTTTCTTACACGAACCTATACCTACAATGCAATATTTAGAATTTCCAATTTCCTTTGGATTAAAACAGATTGAAAGCTAAAAGGTGTATGCAAAATAACTGGCATCTGAAATCGTTAGATTTATATCATTTTTTGCAGTTCACTTGTGCACGCTTAATTCAAAATAACTTTCCAACTTATCCTTACTGAGATTTTTCCCAATACTTAATAATTTTCTTTGCTGTCACACTCACAGTTCATCACTTTACATAATATTATATTACAGAATTCTAATGAAAAGAATGGGCATTCACAGGATTGGAGGCAGATGGGAAACTGGCTCATTACAAGCACACAAAGCAACTGGCAGGAGCAGAATTGCATACATGAAGTAGACCACAGTTTACTCCCCATGGATGCTCAGTATCCTGTGGGAAGCAGGCAGTATCATTTACAGTGAGCCTGTCAAGCAGAAATAAATTCAGTAAGTCTAATAAGTAGACAATGGTTAAGTAAACCTCCACTGTACATCTATTCCATTGAAAGTGAATAATCCATCAGTGAACACAGATAAAAGGGGTGAGAGAATCAACATCACATTGGAAAGCTAGACAAAGTTCTAACAACTTTCTATAGAAATGCCTATTGGCTGATTAGTTATTTTAAGCTCACATCCATCAAAGAGACTATTTCTCAGCACTGGTGCTGGTTTGGTTAACAACCCTAAAGCCTTCTACCTCTACCTTGTAGTTTGCCACCCCATCACCAAAATAAACAGTATCAGAGGTCCCCAGACACCCTGGAAATTCACTTTCTAGAAGCATCACCATCTCCAATAAGCCAAACTGAAGGAAGCCACATAACAAAAATGCATTCACAGAGGACCCATGGGGAGTCGAAAATGTCTACATTGCAAAAGATTCCTTGAAGTTCCATTTGAATCCAAAGGTCGGTAGACATTCCAAAGAAAATTTCTCAACAATCTATTGGAGCATTACCCTACCTGGCACCAACTCCCCTCTGCTCCCACAGAAAAGACTATAAGATATCAAAAACTCTGGAAAGTTTACACTTTATATTATGAAGATGTGTTATTTGCCATGGGGATCATTTATATTATTATTCCCAATTTTTCATAAGCCTCCATAAAATCAAATTCTGCTTCCAGTATCACCAACATAAGGCTTGGTCAAATTATTTGGTTAATGAAATGGAAGTACAAATCACATTTGCCACTTCTGAGCTGAACCTTTCAGAGCCACGACAGGTTCCCTCCACTGCTCTTTCTCTCTGTCACGAGATCGGCACATCTCACACAGGGGCTGCTCCATCACCCTGGATCTTGGAAAGAATTTGACACTTGGGACAGAGCCACAGCTGACAACCACAGCCAACATGAGCAAGAAGTAGCCTTTGTTATTGTAAGCCATTAAAATGTTGGAGTTTTTTGTAACAAGCCATACCGCAGTGAAAGCTAACACAACAACCATCGATTTAGTTGAAGGAAGAGAATACAAAGGAGGTTGACATCAGTGCTATACCTTCCAACCATAAATGACTTCTAAACCAATAAATAATGATCACTAATTTTCAGATCAGTGTTTCTCAAACTATCTATGATGATGGACCAGTTACCTTTCCTTTTTTAATTTTCCAACCTATTATAGACCAGTACTTACATAAAATATAAAAAATGAATTATTAGAAAATCGAAAGAAAAGAAGACTTTCAAAATTTAAGCCCCAATATTTATATTATCATTATTAGATTCAACAGAAATAAAATTACTCTTTCAAACCGCTATTAAAGTTTCTAAATACTTACTCCCAATTTCTGACAATATATTATTATTGCAAACCAATTACAGTGTACAGACCACACTGCTCCACAGAGCACACTTTGAGGAGCACTGTTTCAGAGCATGTGAAATTAAGAAATATAAAGGCTTTTGTGATGATGTAAACTTCTTGGCAATTGTATAAATGGAAATTAAATTGTAGACACATTTTGTCCAGAAAAGAGGTAAAATTTTTCCTTAGCTTCTTTCCCACTCTGCAAAAATATCTGTGGTTCCTTTTTTCTATAGGCATAAAAATCAAGGGGTTTTTTTCACCTTGTTTTTTCAGTCTATCAGTGATAGACATTTAGGTTATTTGAAAAGTGCCTAGCTCCCAGACTTAGTAATTTTAAATGAAATGTTTTCAGTTATAACGAATAGGAACCCAATTATTTTATATTGACATATGTAGTTTACTGCTTTTCTCTCTACTTATTATCTAGCTACTGGAAAGCAGCTAGTTTTCTCCAATTATGTAGCAACCTGCAATAAACATGATTTAGTTCTAAAACCCCAAGTATATTTTAAATCACATTTAATTTTCTAAAGAATGAATCTTTCCTTTATTAAAGATGATTCAAAATTTCAGAAATTAATCTGAAGCCTTTAAAGTAGTTTCTGGCTGGCCCAGAAATACTTTTTGGGTGGTAAGATTCCAATCTTGATGAATGTCACTATATATCCACTGTCCTGGGTTGCTGCAGCAGCTGCTAGCTGCTTAAAGGGAGAGTTTTTTTAAAAAATGACTGAAAGGAAAAGAAATGATTGTTTCATTTTCTCTCAAATGAAGAAAAATATGTGAAATATATTTAAAGTGAAAGTGCTTTCTAAGTTTTAAAAATATGGATGGCAAAAGCCAGAGCCACCTCAGTTTGGGCAAAACAGAGACTACATCATTTGACTTTTGCAAGGCTCAACTGCCTTTTGAAATTAATAGTATTTTTTTTAATAAGAAAAAGAAAGACTTTTGCAAATGAGAGTACTTTTTCAATCTTGTCAATTAAGATTTCTATGGCACTGAGTAATGTATAAAATTACAATTTGCAATCTAGTTAGTATCTAGAGCAACCCAGTTAGGCAGGTAAGAGGAATATCATCACCTTTAACCCCACTAAGCCAGATGAAGAACCATGTTTAGAGAGCTCCACTGTGGGTTCAAACTCTAAACCCCATTCTTCTTTTTTACTACACACCAATATATGGTAATTTCCTTCTTAAAGATCATTTATATTTGACAACAATAAGCATTTGTACCTAAAACATTTTCAGGTCAGTTGGCAAAAAAATACACTAGAACAGTATACATTTACCAGCAGTATTATATGTATAGTAAAGTATAGTGCAATTTCTAAAATGATTAGAAGAGAAGAGAGATATCACAATATGCTAACATATTTTGATTACTGGTGTAATTTTCTATAATACAGAATTAAAGTCTAGACAGTCTTTAATTTTCATTTCTTCTGAAAAATTATCAGAAATAGATGGTTAATCATTTAGATAAAAATTGAATTAAGAACATTTCCTTTTACTGTTTTCCTGTTACTGTAAATATAAGTAACAGTCAATTTATTCCTTAGCAGAAATAAGATTTTTGTTGTTGGTTTTTGAAGATGTGTTTTATATTATCTTTGGAGGTGTAGGGAAGAGGTAGATACAAAAGCAATGTGTTAAATTATATATATATACACTTCCATGATAAAAATATAAGTAAAATTATGTTACTTTTTACAACTCTGCCTATAGGTAAAGAAGCAATAGGGTTTTTTAGGTGATATTCCAAGTACATATATAGAAGTTAAGCTTACTGTTACATTAAATGACAAAGTAAGGAACAGAATTTTTAAAAGTAACCCATGTTACAGTTAGAGACTATTTCCATAGAATCTTATAAATTTACTGCTGTTTCAACTTAGCTGATGAAGTTATATGAATACAGTTAAATGTTTTTAAAAACGTTTTAATATCATTAGCAAAACCACCTAGAATACTTTTTATTAATCTTCGTTTGCACTCTCTAATTTTAAAAAATCAACTAATTTTTTAGCTAATTAACACAAATTGTATTTTCCCTTCAGTTTAGTACAAATTTATACATTGGAAGACTAACTATAAAATCTAACACATTTTTGATGCTGAGGAAAACCTCAACAAAGAAAAACAACTTTCTTCTTGCTCATCTCTTCATAGCCATAAGAAACAGATTTTTATGTAAATAAGGGAAAAAATATAGAATTCCTTAATTGTATTTTTAAAAAAAGACATGTTTAGTTCAGTAATTATGGGTATATTTTCAGCTATGCTGTCATTATCATCAAAATTCTATATTCTACAAAGTTACATTAAACACTCAGGTGTAACATTCTTTTCCAAAGAACTATTATTTTAAATGCATTATTAACCCAGAATTTTGGCTCTACTCTCAATTTGAAAGTTGTTTTTCTTTATTTACTTTTTTAAGCCAAAGCTCTTTAGTGAGAAAAGTTTCAGATCCCATTTATAAGGAGATCCTGTGACCCTATAACAGGGCAAAAACAAAAACAAAAATCCCTTCATCTAGATAAGTAAATAAATTTAAATTTTCCCAACATACTGCCTGTTAATTATTTTAACAGTTAACTGTATTCTATCATACTTCCTATTTTCTATCACAATTTCATTTATCTTAGTCATTCCTATCTCTCCAGTAAAAATAAAGGTCCATTGATTAAATCTGATATTCTTCGTGCCCTTAGACACTAAATAAATATTGCTTGAATGAAAATAATTGACTGAATGTTGTTTCAAGGATATGGAGAGATTTAAAATTATGTGATATACCTTCACAAAGAGTAGGATTTTCAAAAATTAAATTAAATTGAAAAAAAAAGTTAACAGAGGATATTTTTACATTAAAATAGGAACTAGATAATTTTGAGTTTTCTCTTTACAAAAGATTTTATAAATTGTTATATTTTTAATATTTAAGCATTAAATCCTAAATCCTTAAAATTTTTAAATACAGTTTCCAAACACATATATGGTCCAACTGAATTTACAAGGAACAACTTTTAATAAATCAGCATTAGTCATTATGATAGCTACCAACTCTAGTTTCATACAGTCCCTTTCCCATATTTTTATATTTCTAAAGCCTATTTAGTAGGTTCAATCATAAATATGGGGGAGAGGTAATGAAATGCAAGTACCAAATTTTAACTGAGGTTCTTATAGCAGTTTTGGTATCTGTATGTAAAACTTTAACTTGAACACTCTCAAGCAATACCTCTCAATAAATGGCAGTAAAAAGAACTAATAAAATAGAATGCCAAAAAGTGCCTTGATTATAGGTTTATATCAAAGTGGTCTATTAATATAAAGCTAGTGGTCAAGGCAGTCACTTAGAGAAGATGGGGAAATAGTCATGTTTATGTATGAGAAAAAATTATAACAATTTTAACAACAATTTAAGTGAAAAGACTCCTAGCCTAAAAATATATTTCATAATAATCACCAGGCCAAGCTGTCTGAATCAGCAGACACACGATCTTTCTCAAAACTTTCCCTAAAGTTTTCAGTAACTCTAGAAACACAGGCAGCTGGCATCATCTAATTTGGGGGACTACACAAAGAATAATTTTAAGTCCTTAGACCTGCTTTTTCCAATAAGGGAGCCACCAGACAAAGGTGGCTACTTGTGCTTAAGATGAGGTTAGTGCAACTGAGAAACTAAATTTAAAGTTTTATTTAATTTTAATTACTTTATTAAATGTAAATTTTAAAACTATTACTCATTTGAGTTGCTAGAACTTTTAATAATGGTTGGAAAAACTTGGGTATGTACTTTTTTTTAAATTAATTAATTAATTAATTAATTAATTTATGGCTGTGTTGGGTCTTCGTTTCTGTGCGAGGGCTTTCTCTAGTTGCGGCAAGCGGGGGCCACTCCTCATCGCGGTGCGCGTGCCTCTCACTATCGCGGCCTCCCTTGTTGCGGAGCACAGGCTCCAGACGCGCAGGCTCAGTAATTGTGGCTCATGGGCCCAGCCGCTCCACTGCATGTGGGATCTTCTCAGACCAGGGCTCGAACCCGTGTCGCCTGCATTGGCAGGCAGACTCTTAACCACTGCGCCACCAGGGAAGCCCTGGGTATGTACTTTTAAACTGAAAATTGTATTAAATCTAAATATTGATCAAGTATTTCCAATGGAAAAATACCAGATTTAGAAAGTGCAGTACAAAAGAATGAAAATATCTCACTAACAAATTTTATATTGATTACATGTTAAAATATGTTTTGATATATTGGGTTAAATAAAAATCTATCGTTATTAAAATTCTTTCAGCTGTTCTCCTTTATTTTTTTAATATAGCCACTAAAATTTTTGAATTATATAAATGGTGTCCATTATATTTCTATTGGACAGTGCTGCCTTAGACAATATAAATAAAATCAAAACTTTTTTTAAAGTCAGGTTCCTTAAGGTATAATTTACACGTAGTAAAATTCACTCTTTTACATGTATAGTTCTATAAATTCTGACAAATGTATACAGTCATGTAACCACCACAGTCAAGACATAATACATTTTCATCACTCCAGCAAGTCCCCTTATGTTTCTCTGTAATCAGCTCAAACCTCCTACCCCTAAACCCTGACAACTCAGTTTTCTATCCCTACAGTTTTGCTCTTTGCAGAACAGTACAGCATGTAGACTTCTGAGTCCAGGAAAATCAAACTTTAAAGACCACGCTACCCTATGGTACTAAAGGATTATTATCATTTTGACATTTACTTTCCTTGTATTACGAACATTTTACCAAGGCTTATTTTGCCAGTTATTCCATTTTCAAAACTGAGCTTTCTTCCTTGTCACTATTACAGTAATTTATTTATACTTATAGAATAAAACTGAGCACACTGTATTTTAGTTATTTACATACAGGTTTCCTTCCACTAGACTGTAAGATGGAAGCCTGACTTCTAGAACCACTGTGCTTTCCATAGAGTTAACTGCCTAATGAAATTAATGGTGCAGATGACAAGGCTGAGAAGGTATTTCCCATATTGTGTTATAAAAAAGGAAAAGGAAAAAACAAAGAACTGACTGATGAAGCAGTTTACCCTCTAGATTAGCTGTCTACTTTTACTGCGGTCTCAAAAAAAGATATTAGAGGATCCAAGTACTATGATGCCAAATAACCAGGAGCAAATGTTACTGGAGATTGAACCTACACCAATATTTTTACCTAGATCGCTGTTAGTTTTGTCAGAGCTTGATAACAAAGTTGAATAGATTTGGAGTACTCTGTCTAACACTATTTTTCTCATAAACTCTGTTATTTCTGGTACATGATTTTAAGAACATAAAGTTTTTAAGAAACACATGTACCTTATTACAGCAGAAACACCTTTACCACATGAAGGTAAAGACTGAAGAAGTTCTATGGAAAAGTAGAATATTTGTAATCAATAATATTCATAAAAGTTAAATATATGAAATATAACATCTATGTTTTAAGTAAATAAATAAAATATTACAACTGAGTTTAATCGTTCTAAAATACTTACTGAAGTCTCCAGTAAGAAAAACTCCTTCTGCTCCCGGGGCCCATTCTTTGCAGTATAAACCACCATCAGCACATCTGTGGACGCCAAATGATTCATAACCTCTGGAAAACTTATCAATACCACCTTCGTTCTCTCCAATGTTGTTCAAAGTCTGGTTAAACCGCTTATACCTTTGAAAAAGTGCAAAAGAAAGGAAATTGAAAAATTAAATCATCTTCCAGAAAAACTACTATAATTAAGAAGCTGCTTTACTCTCATTCAGAAAAAGAAAAAAAAAGACATCATTAAAGAGGAATGATGTGAATAATTTCATTTATTGGTAGAAGTTACCTGGTATGATAAAATTATTCTTATCTCAAATAAACTGAACTAATCCAACTAACTTTTTTTTTGTAATTTCAAGCATTTTGGTATAAGAGAGAAAATATGATGGTTATGTTATTCCATGAATATTTTAATATCAGCACTATAGCAACTTCTATGTCAAGACAGTATAATGAAGGAGCATTCCTACATCTCTCCTCAAACTCCTACAAAAAAAAAAAAAAAAGAAGGAAAAATAGCTAAAAACCAGTAAGAAAAATAAAATTACTCTGTAGCAGGTTTGGCACATTTTTCCTGTTAAGGGGCAGATAGTAAATATTTTAGGCTTTGCCAGCCATATGGTCTCCATCACAACTACTCAACTATGTCTCTGAAGCATGAAATTGGCCACAGACAATATGCAAATGGATGGGTGTAGCTGTGTTTCAATAACACTTTATTTACAAAAACAGATGGTGGGGCCAAATTTGGCCTCTGGGCTGTAGTTTGCCTAGCCATGCCCTATAAGCATGGAAAGAACATACATCACATCAAACTACAGAATCTAGCAGCCAGGAGAAGAAACCAAAGATTGCTTTCCAAGCAGGACCAAGAATAACACATGGCTGCTCCTGAACCTCTCCCAGATTCCCAGAGTCCATATTCAGGGCTGGTACACAAAAACATACTACTACTTGCACTTATTAGCCCCAAGCCTGGGGAGAAGCAAAGTAGGACAAAACTGGTACAACTAGAGAAATGAGGCATGTGGCAGCTGCTCTATGTCAGAAGTGAAAGTTCCAGAACTATGCAATGAATTGAGCAATGTCCATAAACTTCCCTGCTTACCCCATACCCTGAGGGGTAATCAATAAAAGTCCCAGAAAGATGGCATGAATCCAAGTAGGGAATATACAGGGAATATACAAAATGTAAGAAGCTAACTAATGAAGAACACCTCAAATGAGCTGAATGGAAAAAGAATCTTTCCACAAATGTTTCATGCTGTACTTCAACTTAAATAATAATGAATTGAATTAAAATAAGAGCTGAGAGATTATATGACAGAATAACAGAACGAGAAGTAAAATGAAACTGCAGACCCAAAGAAATAAACAGAGTATCAAAATGTAGCATTAGAAAATAATAATTAAATTCAAATTGGCAAGGAACAAAGTGTACATATAACCAAGGGGGGAAAGCGGGGCATGGGGGGGGGTGGTGGGATGAATTGGGAGATTGGGATTGACATATATACACTAATATGTATAAAATAGATAACTAATAAGAACCTGCTGTATACAAAAAATAATAAAATAAAATTCAAAAATTCAAAAAAAATAATTAAAAAATCCCTATTTTTAAAGATAACAAAAAAAATACTATACAGTGGACATCCCCAATAATTGAGTATGAGAGTTACTGTTTCTCTACACCCTTGGCAATGTTAGTCTTATTAATCCATCTGATATTTTTTAACTCTCTGGTTGGTAAAAATATCTTATTCTGTTTTAGTGCTTGCATTTTCCTAAATTATTATTAAGGTTGAATGGCTTTTCTTAAATTTATTAGCTATTTGTGCTTCTTTTTCAGTGAGTTGAGTGCTGGCTAGTATTTACTAATGGTATAACTCTGGACAAATTCCTAAATTTCTCTGTGTCTCATTTTCTTGCCTGCAAAATGGAGATGCTAAGTGTATTTGATCAAAAGAGTTATTATGCAAATTAGTTGAGTTTGTACATGTAAAGTCCTTGGGCTATTGCCTGGCAAATAATATTCTCTCAATCAATATTAGCTATATCTTTGTCCTTTTTTTTCCATTTTAGGTTGCTTTATTTTTTGATTTGCAAAAGCTCTTTATATATTACAGAAAGTCATCTGTTTTCTGAAACACACTTATTGCAAATATTTTCTTCCAGTTGGTTTCCTTCTAGCTTTACTTATGGTATATTTCATCTTAAAGAATTTAAAAATTCTTTCTAGGGCTTCCCTGGTGGCGCAGTGGTTGAGAATCTGCCTGCTAATGCAGGGGACACCGGTTCGAGCCCTGGTCTGGGAAGATCCCACATGCCGCGGAGCAACTAGGCCCGTGAGCCACAGTTACTGAGCCTGCGCGTCTGGAGCCTGTGCTCCGCAACAAGGGAGGCCGCGATAGTGAGAGGCCCGCGCACCGCGATGAAGAGTGGCCCCCACTTGCCACAACTAGAGAAAGCCCTCGCACAGAAATGAAGACCCAACACAGCCATAAATAAATAAATAAATAAATAAACAAACAAAAAACAAAAAGCAAAAAAAACCCTAGTTTAAAAAAAAAAATTCTTTCTAATCTATCCATCTTTAAGGAGTTTTATATAGAATATATATAGCATTATATTTTGCTTAAAAGGTATTCCTAATCACAAGATTATAAAAGAATTCTCCCATATTTTCTTCCACTATACTTATATTTTTTGGTGTTTAGTGCTTATATTGCCTTGGAATTTTTTTTTTGTATATGGAATGATGTAGGAATTTTAGTTTTCTTCCAAAGTGCGAGAATAATTTTCCCAGTGCTCTTTATTTCATATATTCTGCCCTTTCTCCACTGATTAAGATGCCTGATTGACTGTATGTATTAAATTCACATATATAGAAGGCATTTTAATTTATTGCTATTTCTTTGTTCTTTTCTGTATCTGGAGGAAGAATACCACACAATTTTAATTAACATAACTACATATAATAGGATATTTAATTTTAATTTTTCTGTACATTTTCTTGGATATTTTAAAAACTGTTTTCCTTTATATGAACTTTACAATCAGTATGTCAAGTTTATTCAGATTATTTTACTATATATATTAATTTGGAGAGAATTGCTACATACAAAATATTGAGTCCTTTAGCACATTTATTATTAGGTTAATCTTAGCATTTTGCTGTTATCATAAGATGCTCCTTGTCTACTACATTTTCTAAGTGGCTATTGTTGACAAATAAAGATGCTAGTGGTTTATTATAAAAAAGAATTATTAGGTAAGTGAACTGGAAATTGATATAATTAGAGAAAAAAGACAAAGAAATTGAATATACTAAGACAAGAGATATGCAAAACTAACAAAAATTATCAAAATAAGGATAGCTGGTGACTCTGAAGAACAAAACTAAATAAAATGAATATAAAAGACATAAAACTGGACAGTTTTTCCTATAGAATTAAATCTGCATTTTAAAAAGAACACATTACGTTTTAAGAAAAATTTGGAAAACAAACGCACAAACACGCATGCACAGCATCTCCCAGTTTAAGCTACTGAAATTCAAAGGAGAAAGAAATAATTCTATGGACAACTGGTACAAAAAAATACGGAGAGGGGGGCATATTTTTTTGCAAAGGAGCATTACATTAAAGACCAAAACATAACAAAGCCAAGCCCACACAATTCTGAGAGGGAAAAGTAGTAATCTAAGGATATTATATGAGACACATGCTTACTCGAGCTTAAGGAATTCTTTAAATATTGCCAAATTAAAAAATAATTTTAAGTCTTTGACATTAATGAACCATTGTTGAAGAAAAGAAAAAAAAAAAAACACTTTCCATAAAAATTAGTCAATTAAAAGACTAAAAACACACACACAGAGGAATGGACAGTCATTGCAGCAGTGTGGTTGAGCCCTAAGTCTTTAAATATAGAACCAAGGCTAATCAATTGTGCAATTATGTGAATGTGATAACAAGAAAAGAATCTCAATGGACAAGTGAAAACTTGATTTATAAAAAAACAAGAGGTAAGTGAAAGAGAGATGGAATAAAGCATCAGTGGTCAGACCCCTATTTTTTTTTAGAACAGAGTCACTCAACACTGACTAAAATTTAAGATTGTCATCATTATACTCTTTAATCTCTTCATTAATCTGAGATGGCCACTTTAAAGAAAGTCGTAATGTGAATTTCAGCCACTTCTTTCATTTTATTTCAGTCTATTTGTTTAAAATTAAATTTGAAACACATCTGTTTTCCTCATGTTTCATTATATGATTTCTATCAAGCTATTTCTCTATCCTTCTACCTATATATAAGCATATAAAAAATATCAAGAATGATGTTCCCTTAATATCAGTGATGATTTTTTTGGTGGGGTTTCTATTTACTTTCTCCCTTGCATTGTTTTAATTATTTATAACAAAGAAACACCATTTCAACAAAATAAATGTTTTTTTCTGAAACTATAAAATTTTTAGATCATTAAAATATCTACATAATCCTATAAAATATTCCATAAGAATTTTAATGCGTATATAAAACTATGTTTATAAAATTTGGGGAATTCAAATAGTTTGAAATAGATCAGTGGGATAAAACTGAGTTCTTGAGATAGACTTGAACATATAAAGAAATTAAATACATCGTAAAAGGACATTTCAAATAAGTAAGAATGGCTTACCTATTAAAATATTGGAATCTAAGTTTAAAAATTGGACCTCTAAAACCAAAATAACTTTGAAAGATCAAAGTTATAAATATTTAATTAAAAAAACCAAAACCCATAGTTCACAGAAAAAGAAGTACAAATGGCCAGTAAACACATTGAAAAGATGCTCAAATTCATACATAATTGAAGAAGTGCAAACCTAAATTTCAAAATTCCATTTTCCACCTAAAAGACCAGTAAACATGTGATAGTCTGTGCAGACAGAATGCAGGTCCAGGAAAAAGACATTCCCAAATACTCTTTAATGAAATATAAATTAGATAACTTTGGCATCAGCTATGAAAATTTCAAAATTACACTCTTCAACTAAGTAATTCCATTTCTAGAAATTTACCCCTAGGATATATCACACAAAGAAGCAAAGACATGTGTACAATGATAATCATTATGGCATTATTTAAAATACCAAACCATGGAAAAGACCTACCTGTTCAACAAGGGAGGCTGGTTGAATTAACTGTGGAACATGCAAACAACAAATTACATGAGATCCATTATGAAGAATGAGATAGAATGAAATGTGGTGATATGGAAAAATGTCCCAAGAGCAATGGCTTAGGGAAAGAAGCTGCAAAGCAGTTTTCCACAAAACATCTATTTGTATATAGAATATTCAGATAGGTACAGATGGCATGTAGATGGTATTTTCACAGGGTCCCTTCCTCTGCACCAGCGGTTGAATTCCAATGCACTGAGGTGAACAGGAGCCTTAAAGCCTCCCTAGCCTCACCACACTCACCACATTTGCTTCAAAGACAAGAAGAGGTACAGCACAAAATCTGATCAGTGTAGTGCAATGCCTACGGGAGAGGTAGGTGTGAGTGGAATATTTCATATATGACCCCCTTTTGTATTGTACACATATACCCAACACACACAAATACACATGCCCACCTGTGAGCGCACATGCCCATGGTTTCAAAAAAATTCAGATTACATTTAATCTATTATTTGAAACAAATTAGCTTTTAATGAAATGATACAACCCCAGTCTCACTGGCAGTCTTTACTCCAGTCTTTACACAAACTGAACCACCAACAGAAGCCAGGAAGGTATCATAAATATGAGGAGCTTCTCCCACACGAGGAACACAAAAGGGCAAGCCTGATGATAGAAGAATGACCAATGAGGTTAGCCTTCTAGTATGGAAAACAACACAGAAAAGAACTCTAAGTGAGATGGAGAGCACAAAGCCCAGCGAAAAGTGACAGTGCCTATTTAAAAGCTATAGCCTATTATTACCAAGCATTTGCCAAATCAAGTAAGAATGAAAAAATTCCAGATTTTTCTATGAACTCTCCCTAATTGGCAACTGTTTCAAAAATACTTCAAAGACTGATCTAGACCAAAAAAGAAAAAAGGCAAAAAAACCCTCAATCTACAAATCTAATGAAAGACTAGTATTGCAAACTCTCTCGTACTCTCCAAGATCTATGAGAAAATGATTGTTACCTCTTATAGATATTATTCAGATATAACTCTTGGTGTATGGAAACTCTAATCCATATTAGACAACGTAAGTAACAACATTCAATAAAATGATCAAACAGTAAGGAACAGTCAACAAAATAAATCTGGACTTAAGGTAAAAAAAATACATACACATACATTATCATAATATAAGAAAAATTACTGATTCTTTTTTAAAAAGATATCAACTTCGGGAGGGCGAATAAATGTGGCAATAATTTTACTGTCCATGTGGTTATAATATCTTTAAAACACAGTTTTAGATTTATTTAAAGTTTAAGTTTAAAAATAATCATTCTTAAGACGTTTCATAAGACATGTACAAATGTCCCATTTACTAACAATTGAACAGAAACAGGATTATAGCATGATATAATTCTAACTAAATATCTTGACTTCCTCAAGGTCAGCCCTGTAGCTTCTGATACAGAAATACACATTCCACTTTGAAATCACTGTGGCTCAAAAAAGAAAATGCCTGAGGATATAGCAAGCTCATCATCCCTTTGCCCTCTCCTACTACAGTCATCTCTCTCAATATTTTGCTATGAATTTATAGAATATTTAAAAACTGGGTCAAATTCTTGGTAACCAGAACATAAAATGAAGTTAGTATTGCAACTAGCATTTTGTACAGATTTAAAAATATTATCACATTTGATCTCTACATTGATGTTTTTAATCCTCTTTTTACAAAGAAAGAAATAGAGGCACAGATAAATATGTAAGTTGCCCAAGGTCAAGAAGGTAAAAAGCAGTAGAGAGGTAGTATTATTCATCACAAAAGGTATACTTTAAGGAAGTCAAGAGACAAAGTCTCAAAAGTCACATCTTCCTTTTAAAAAAAGCCCTATAAGTTTTATTCATAAGGCTATTAATCTTATAATTAAGAGAAACAGCTAAGGCTCTAGAAATAAACAGTTTAGGTTCAAATCCTAACTGTTACATACTATATGTGACCTTGAACAAATCACTTAGCCTCCTTTTTCCTTAATTTCTTCCCCTGTTAAGTGGGGGAAATCTCATAGTTTATAAGGAATCAATGACGTCATCCCCACAGTAGCCGGCAAGTGCTCAATAATTGTAAGCTATAAATTTTCACCATCTCAGTGGAAGGCAATGCTGTAATATACTTTTTAATTTACAATTTTTTAACTTATAATACTTGTTTAGATTTTAATATGCACATTAATTATTAGCAAACATCAAGGACTGTTTCTCCTTAAATTCCAAAAGTGTTTGAGAACACATTTTTTCCTGCTATGAAAAATTACAAAATAAAAATTACAAAAATTACAAATATAGGCATACTAACGCATAACACGTACCAGGCACTCCAGATTAACTTGAATGCATGGAGTATACATACATTTTGAAGAAAATTAAGTAAATTGGATTGATTAGGGGAAAAAATAGTTACTTTAGGGAAGCAGGAAATGATTAGTTTGGAAAAAAAATGAAACAGGCTACAGTCTTTGCTCTCCTGTAAGACAGTTCATCCTAGATCCGTACCGAAACTCTAATTTCAGGCAAGGTTGTGAACACAGGAGATATGTCAGGGGAGATGGATCATACCTTATCTGGAAATGTCTAGGATGTAGAATTCTTTCTCAAGTGCTTCTGAGTGGGCCTGAAACACAAGGAACCCATGGGGGAAATTCCTTCTTTGCTAGCTTAATTTAATTCTTAAGATTTTATATTGTCATCTGCTTCCTAGAGGAGACTTGGAATAGAGGCAAGCAAAAGCAGAGAAGTAAAAGCTCAACAGGAATTTTTAATAACTAAAAAAGGGGAAAATAAAGGAGAGGGGAATGGAGTTTTTTTTGAAACAAAAAATTGCTTTTTAAATCGGCCTTTAAAAAGACCTCAAGGTGACTGGCAGAAACTTTCTTCTTGAAGCACAAAGTATGTGTAATATACAAACTTATCTATATATTAAACCTGTCAAGTGAAGAGTAGGCATTTGAGACTTTAAAGTGAATAGTTTATGTCCCTCAATCACGGATAAGTATTCAACAACAACAACAACAACAAAAACTCACAACATTTATTACAGGATAAAAATATTTACTGTGTGCCAATAATTCAAGGTCCTTCCCTCAATAAGTTCATCAGTCTAATAGAAGACTGTTCAACTCAGGACAGGATAGGGCTGAGATAAGCAAATGTTAACAGAAGAATAAGCAAGACAACAGAAAGAACTGATGGGAGAAGAGAACATTAGAAAAGGCTTTAAAAAGTGGCTGGCATTTGTGCTATATCTTGAAGGATGAGTAGTATATTCTGACAGTTGGAGACAAGACAGAGAAGAGCATTAAATGTGTAAAATTTAAGGTGGTTCTTGTGGGCTACATATTAGCTATACGTAGATGGACAGGAGGATGGCTAGAAATGTAGTGGCAAATCAAGATGGAAAAGATGGTCTTCAGCTAGATAATAAATAAAAAATGAAAACCTTTAAGACTTTAAAGAGGAGATAACTGATACAATCAGAGAGAGTTTTTAAAGGGAGCAGTTTGAAGGATGAATTTTAGCAGGCAGAGTATAGAGATTACTGAAGTCTTTATTAAATAGACTGAACATTAAAATACAGGGATTTGTGGACTCTTGTTATACAGGATTGATCAATGAAAATCATTTAAAAATTGACATTATAGTAGACATGGTTTCTTACTTTTGAATGACGTTCCTTATATTTAAATGTTTAAATGTACTAGTCAACAAATAGATGTATAAATTTTCAAAATTTCATTTAAAATTTTAGTGACATTTCCAATCTGTATTCAATTTAACATACACTCTAAACTTCATCTATCAGGAAACAGTAAAATTGGGGCCATTTAAGTAAAAGTGACAAGCAAGGAGTGGTAAAATCCATCCATTTATTCCACAAATATTACTAAGCATCTACTATATGTCCAGTGCTATGCTAGTCACTGAGAACAGAGAAGAAAGAGTCCATGCCTTCAAGACATTCTTCGTTATGTGTGGGAGACAGAAGAGCAAAAAACAAAGAGCGAGAAAGCACCGTGTAAGGCGTTGATAAAGGCTTATAACCAGAAAATAGAAGTAGCTAGAATGTAAATTCCCCAAAGACAGGGAAAATTATCTGTTTAGCACACTCATATACCCAAGCACCTTAAATACTGCCACATATTAAGTACTTAACAAATAAATATTTAGTGAGCACCTATTACTTGCCAGACAGTGGTGAGGCAATGGTGACAGGATGGTTAGATTTAGGTTTAAAATTAAGATTATTACATCTGAATTTGAATTCCAATCCTACCTCTTACCAGCTGTAACTAAGACTCAATTTCCCTATCTAAGAATAACAGAATATATTTCATAAGATAATCAAATGAGATAATATACCTAAAGTGCTTAGCGTAACACCTTTCGCATGAAATGAATAAGCACACTATTAGGACAATAAATCTATTCAATATGATTGTTGGATTTGAGGCCAACATAGAAAATCAATAGCCTCTTCAAATATAAGAAAGATACAATCCGCCCTAAATGTACGAGACTCACATATTCACTTAGTCCCACCACGGTCCTGGCTTTGTACCCTCGTTTGACCGGCCCTATGACGGCTGTGACTTGCGAGCAGCTCCTGAAAGAAGCCAGATACTACAACATTGATGTGTGGAGAAATAAAGGCCAAACTTTTAAAGGGATAAACTTTGACCAATAAGAGATAGAAAATGGGAAGCAGTCTGCAGATAAATCCCTCACTCTTGCTCTTGTAGGTCCTGTGTGACTAAACAACCAGCTTTATAAGGAAATGCATTATCTCACGTAAGACACTGATTCATTGACTTGAATGTTATAAAAAGTTCAAACGTATGGATCTACAAAAGTGAAAAGGAAACCAGAGGATGTGATGACCCAATCAAGACACCAACTGCTGCCAAAATGAATGGAAGACAATTCACTCCCATCATCTCATTTCTACTCAAACTGATAGTAACATGCATGTCTGTGGTTTTTAACTCAAGCAGTTTTTCTTACTATCATAACCCTTACCAATGCCTATGTTCATAAGATTTGGGACTAGATGTTAATGAAATGAGTTCTTTCACATATAGAGTTAACCTAAGACTAATTTGTATGGGCCATGTTCTATGTTCCAGGCATGATGACACACTATAGAAAAGACAGATTTTAAAAATAAAAGGTTAGGTTCTATTGCTAGGCCCATTAGCAAAGTAACCTTAGATTTTCCCCTTAATGATCTCAGAGTTTCAGCCTCCTCATGTATAAAACAGAAAGATAATACCGTTGATGTCAGGACTATCGTGCTTATATATAAGTAGCCCACCAAAAATAAATTATGTCATGTCTCATCTTTCCTTTTTTTAAATAAGAAATTAAGATATTTCTAAGTAGAAAAAAAAAAACCTTGAAAAAATTGGAATAGTTATATCATGTTAATTATAACACAATAATAAAATCTAAATGTTAATTCAATTACAAGCAAACATTAAGCATGTTACTAATTTTAACCTTTTTTAAAAATCTTTTTCATTTTGTACCATTTCTAAAACACAATCAAATGCACTATGGACAATCTGATAACTACTATCCTCAGAGCATATTTAAGAGCAAACAGTTGATTTCTTATTTTCTGATGTTTTAGAATAAAGGCTATTTAAATAACAATTTTGTTCTTACTTAGCCTAAAGTTAAATGTAATTTGGCTACTTTGTATTTCAAATTAATAATATATATATAGAAATTATGATTATGTAGAAATCATTAAATCTCTCTTTTTTGGGAGGCGGAGAATGAGGTCAATTTAAAACTGTTAAAAGTTAACTTTAAAAGTGAGAGTGGCTACTATTTAAAATTGTGTCCTGAAAGTAAATAATGGCTGTTACTTATTAAATGTTCTTTCTTAATTCTGGTACCGGGCCATAGAGGTGAAGGGGTGGAGGGAGGTCACCGATGAGATCCTTCCAAATCTAAATCCTACAAAACCCAAACCATGAAATGTTCTCATTCAATTAATAGAAAATTAGAAATACTTCACTTGGTGGTATTGCTTAGAAAGCTTTATACAACTCCTTATTTATTTTAATAATAAAGTACTCATTTCTAGAGTTCAACATTTAGGATAATGGAAATGACATTTAATGACACAACATAAAGAACCTACTATATAGCCACTAATGTAAACATATTTTGACTTCTTAACATATTAATTAATTAGAATAAATTAACAAAATGTAGCTAGAAATTAATTTTAATCACTGTGTTTTGTCTCTTGGCTGCAAACAAATTAATAATATATTGCCCTTGCAGTTTACCAGGGTATGATTAATGGTCAATATTAAAATTTCTGGGGTCTTCTGGCAATGTGAAAACCTGACTGCCTAACTAGAAAAAAAAGCCATCTGAATGTAATAAATCAGAATTACTGAAGGCAAGCCCTGTGAGATGGCCCATCTGGTCAGGCCTGGAAGTGTCAAGTACTGTCCCAAGCACTTTAAGCGGCCAGCCTCTTTATCAGCCACTCTCCCTCCAGTCACGCTCTTGTTCACGTCTTTGCTACATGCTCTGCTGATTACCTTGGAAAAGGGCAAGGCTGTAACTGTTCAACTGACCTTTCAGTTTATTTTCTCTTGTGTAATATGAAACATGAGCTAACACAGTCTTAGTCTACTGATTTTTAGGAAGAAATCTAACTTAATGTTTTAACAGCTCTTAGCTCAAATAACACTCTGCTCTGTGGTCAGGTTTCTCTTTGGGGAAAAATTACATGGCAAAGACCAGAGGTTTGGGCTAGAGGTCCTCCATGATGTAGACCACAATCTGCACAACAGCTATACTCCTCAGTATGCGTGGTTAACTAACCTGCTGAGAAGCAATTCCAATCTTTTAAATCACCAAGAGAATCTTGCTCTTAATATGATTCATTGTATCAATAAACAGATTGAAAGCAATGATGGTTATGTCTTTTGTCTTTAATATGAATGTCACTGTTATTCAAACATTGTCAAAAATTCTATACTCCCCAAAGTAGAGAGGGAGGTGAAGGAGTCAAAATATACAACTTCTAGACCATCTTTAAGGTACTAGCTATGTGAACTTAAGGAGGATAACCACCCAAAGCTTTAGCTTCCTCTTCCGTAAAATGAAGAAGCTAAATTGAAAGGTACCATCCAGGTCTAAGAACCTACAATCCGTACTATAGCCTTCTTTGATTCAAAGTTGGGTCCTAATTCTTCCAACCAAGAAAGGAAAAAATTGCACCCCAATACAAAGGTTATTTTGGATGTCTCCCACACACACACCATAGAGTGTATATTTTACCATGCACAAGTAGCATAATTCTAAATACACCATTTTTCTTAAAATACAATGCAGTCTATAAACCACTATGAAACATAAAATGCAAAGCAAATAAAACAAGAAAATATTCTGTCAGTCAACTGAAAAAATTATAATGAATTATAAATATCACAAATCATAAATGATAATGACTAATACTTCATGGAATACTTACTATGCTACAGGCACTGTTAAATATTAACTATTTAAGCCCTCACAATAACCCAGTGTGGAGGGTACTGTTATCATTCTCATTGTACAGATGAAGAAACAAGAGGTTAAACAATTTTGCCCAAGGCCACACAGCTATTAAGTGGGTGAAGCTGGAATACATATCCAAGACTTTCCTTCCAGAGTATTTGTACTTAAGCATTACTCATAATAGCACCCAATACATTTTGCAGTTTACAGTTTTTCAGTTGATTTGGACTGCTATACTAAATTTAAATTATTTATTACTTAGTATTTGTTAAATAATTTTCATATGCTGAATTTTTGATGGAAAAAACCTTTTATTATAGGTTAGAGTGATACAAATGTTCAAAAATAAAGTCATCAGAAAACTCACTTGAAAAAAATTAAAACTTGTCATATTTACACTAACTAAACAAATTCACAAAGCATTTTTTTCTATTTTATTTTGTAAAGTCTAACAAAAGGCAGAAATCACATTGGTACTGATTCTAATTACCCAGAGAATTTTACTTGGAGGGCAGGTGTACCTGTCACAATGAACCTGAAGTAACTGAGTTAAAGCAAAATATGCAAACATGTACTATTTATACCTCTGATATACAGTTTCAAACGGGATGGTTACTATATCAATTATAAGATAAAAACTAATGGACACTAATTTTTTTCCTCTAAAAATCACCAAAGATCAGAAAGCTCATATAATGGTAATTGGCAAATCAACAAACCCAATCACACATTTGAATTTATTAAATATAGACAGATAGCCATGAACTTTATCCTTGTGAATGTTTTTATATTAGAGACAGGATAAATGAATCAATTTTCACTTTGACAATGGCATGGGACACAGTATACTAATATATATAAAAGAATCCAAGGAGATACATATATTTCCAACAAAAACTTCACATCCTTTGGACTAAATAGCCATGAAATATCAAAGGTTTATCAAACATTCTCACAAGATTTTTGCCTTTACTGAGGGAGATAAAGGTTTAAAAATTCTGTCAGCTACAAAACCAAAAGATCAAAGAGCTTTCATAGTGACTCCTAACATATTGGCAAGACCTCTTTTAAGTTATAAAAATCCAAGTTTCATATCTATATCCAACGATCTATCCATCTATCTATCTGTGTGTGTGTATACACACACACACACACACACAAAAGTCTTTTTTACATCCATTGACCTAACACAGACCAGACATAATAGGTCTGAAAGCAAAGAACAGCTTGGCAAGTGGAGTAGTCTGCTATATTGTCTGCATGTCTCAGTTTATTATTTTTCCAAATTACACATTTTATTCTTTTAAATATTTACCCAAATTGAGATTGAGATAAAGTATTTAAATGCTACTGAGCAACAATAATCTGTAGGTTTTGTAATGAAGTATAGATGTAAAACAACATTTTTAAATTTCACTTACCATATTATCAAGAGTCTCTGTGCCAAATTAGACTACTATACAAAGACCATAATGTTATAAGCAGATTTGAAAGAAAACCCAAAGTTAAATTCCATTCAAATATAGCTAAATCTGTTTGCTAATAAGGCCACCCTGATGCTTAATTTAATAGCCTGTTCAACATCAGTAAAATGGATACTTTAAATTCATCTAGAACTCATATTGCTTATGGGCAACAGTATTCTAGTTCAGTGCTCCCAAAATGTTCTGGCCAGATCACATAGTTGTACTGATAGTTAAAGCCTATTCATAATCAAAATTACTGGAATTGAGAACTCAAATAGGTTCCTCATCATTCACAGACCACCCTTTAAGGCTGGGTTCACAAAGAGTTTTGGCCAAACTGTCCCAATGGTATATTCATACAGTATTATAAATTTCTTTGCTGACATCTTCTCCCACCAGATTATAGATGCCATAAAGCCAAGGGTCATCTTTTGTTTAATTTTACATCCTCAACATCTATTACAGCGTCCATTAAGGAATAGGGACTATCGGGCGCCTTCAAGATGGTGGAGGAGTAAGACGTGGAGATCACTTTCCTCCCACAAATACATCAAAACTACATCTACGTGTGGAACAACTCCTACAGAACACCTACTGAACGCCAGCAGAAGACCTCAGACTTCCCAAAAGGCAAGAAACTCCCCACAAACCTGGGTAGGGCAAAAGAAAAAAGGAAAAACAGAGACAAAAGAATAGGGATGGGACCTGCACCTCAGGGAAAGAGCTGTGAAAGAGGAAAAGTTTCCACACACTAGGAAGCCCCTTCACTGGTGGAGATGGGGGGGTGGGCAGGGGGAAGCCTTTGGAGCCACAGAGGAGAGTGCAGCAACAGGGGTGCAGAGGGCAAAGCAGAGAGATTCCCGCACAGAGGATGGGTGCCGACCAGCATTCACCAGCCCGAGAGGCTTGTCTGCTCACCCGCTGTGGTGGGTGGGGGCTGGGAGCTGAGACTCCAGCTTCAGAGGTCAGATCCCAGGGAGAGGACTGGGGTTGGCTGCATAAACACAGCCTGAAGGGGGCTAGTGTGCCACAGCTAGCTGGGAGGGAGTCCAGGAAAAAGTCTGGAACTGCCTAAGAGGCAAGAGACCATTGTTTTGGGGTGTGCGAGGAGAGGGGATTCAGAGAACCACCTAAACGAGCTCCAGAAACGGGCGCGAGCCACTGCTATCAGCGTGGACACCAGAGACTGGCATGAAACGCTAAGGCTGCTGCTGCAGCCACCAAGAAGGCTGTGTGCAAGCACAGGTCACTATCCACACCTCCCCTCCTGGGATCCTGTGCAGCCGGCCACTGCCAGGGTCCTGTGATCCAGGGACAACTTCCCCGGGAGAACACACAGCATGGCTCAGGCTGCTGCAGTGTCACGCCAGCCTCTGCCACCGCAGGCTCGTCCCGCATTCCGTAGCCCTCCCTCCCCCGAGCCTGAGTGAGCCTGAGCCCCCTAATCAACCGCTCCTTTAACCCCATCCTGTCTGAGTGGGGAACAGATGCCCTCTGGCGACCTACACACAGAGGCGGGGCTGAATCCAAAGCTGAACCCCAGGAGCTGTGCTAACAAAGAAGAGAAAGGGAAATTTCTCCCAGCAGCCTCAGGAGAAGTGGATTAAATCTCCACAATCAACTTGAAGTACCCTGCATCTCTGGAATACCTGAACAGACACGAATCATCCCGAAATTGAGGCGGTGGATTTGGGAACAACTGTAGACTTGGGGTTTGCTTTCTGCATCTAATTTGTTTCTGATATTATGTTTATCTAAGTTTAGTATTTAGAGCTTATTATCATTGGTAGATTTGTTTATTTGGTTGCACTCTTCCTTTTTTAATTTTTTAATATACATAGGCATTTTTTTTTCCTTTTTGTGAGTGTGTATGTGATGCTTCTTTGTGTGATTTTGTCTGAATAGCTTCGCTTTTACCATTTGTCCTAGGGTTCTGACTGTCCATTTTTTTCTTTTTTTTCGTTTTTCTTTTTTTTTTTTAGTATAGTTTTTAGCATTTGTTATCATTGGTGGATTTGTTTTTAGGTTTAGTTGCTCTCTTCTTTCTTTCTCACTTTCTTTTTTTTATTATTTATTTTTTTATCTTTAATAATTTTTTCCTATTTTAATAAATTTATTTTATTTATTTATTTTTTCTTTCTTTCTTTCTTTCTTTCTTTCTATCTTTTCTTTCTCCCTTTTCTTCTGAGCTGTGTGGCTGACAGGGCCTCGGTGCGCTGGCTGGGTATCAGGCCTGAGCCTCTGAGGTGGGAGAGCTGAGTTCACGACATTGGTCCACCAAAGACCTCCCGGCCCCACATAATATCAAACGGTGAAAGCTCTCCCAGAGATCTCTATCTCAACACTAAAACCCAGCTCCACTCAATGACCAGCAAGCTTCAGTGCTAGACACCATATGCCAAACAACTAGCAAGACAGGAACACAAACCCACCAAACAGAAGAGAAGATGTCTAAAATCATAAGTTCACAGACATCCCAAAACACAACACCGGACATGGTCCTGCCCACCAGAAACACAAGATCCAGCCTCACCAACCAGAAAACACACACCAGTCCCCTCCACCAGGAAGCCTACACAACTCACTGAACCAACCTTACCCACTGGGAGCAGGCACAAAAACAATGGGAACTACGAACCTGCAGCCTGAGAAACAGAGATCCCAAACAGAGTAAGCTAAGCAAAATAAGAAGACAGAGAAATACACAGCAGATGAAGAAGCAAGGTAAAAACCCACCAGACCAAACAAATGAAGAGGAAATAGGCAGTCTACCTGAAAAAGAATTTAGAGTAACGATAGTAAAGACGATCCAAAATCTTGGAAATAGAATGGAGAAAATACAAGAAACGTTTAACAAGGAACTAGAAAAACTAAAGAGCAAACAAACAATGATGAACAACACAATAAATGAAATTAAAAATTCTCTAGAAGGAAGCAATAGCAGAATAATGGAGGCAGAAAAACGGAAAAGTGACCTGGAAAATAAAAGAGTGGAAATAACTACCGCAAAGCAGAATAAAGAAAAAAGAATGAAAAGAATTGAGGACAATCTCAGAGACCTCTGGGACAACATTAAAAGCACTAACATTCGAATTATAGGGGTCCCATAAGCAGAAGAGAAAAAAAAAAAAAGGGACTGAGAAAATATTTGCAGAGATTATAGTTGAAAACTTCCCTAATAGGGGAAAGGAAATATTTAATCAAGTCCAGGAAGTACAAGGAATCCCATATAGGACAAATCCAAGGAGAAACACACCAAGACACATATTAATCAAACTATCAAAATTTAAATACAAAGAAAAAATATTAAAACCAGCAAGGGAAAAGCAACAATTAACATACAAGGGAATCCCCATAAGGTTAACAGCTGACTTCTCAGCAGAAACTCTGCAAGCCAGAAGGGAGTGGCAGGACATATTTAAAGTGATGAAAAGGGAAACCCTACAACCAAGATTACTCTAGACAGCAAGGATCTCATTCAGATTAGACGGAGAAATTAAAACCTTTACAGATAAGCAAGAGCTAACAGAATTCAGCACCACCAAACCAGCTCTACAACAAATACTAAAGGAACTTTTCTAGGCAGGAAACACAAGAGAAGGAAAAGACCTACAATAACAAACCCAAAACAATTAAGAAAATGGGAATAGGAACATACATATCGATAATTACCTTAAATGTGAATGAATTAAATGCTCCAACCAAAAGACAAAGACTGGCTGAATGGATACAAAAACAAGACCAGTACATATGCTGTCTACAAGAGACCCACTTCAGATCTAGTGACACATACAGACTGAAAGTGAGGTGATGGAAAAAGATATTCCATGCAAATATAAATCAAAAGAAAGCTGGAGTAGCAATTCTCATATCAGACAAAATGGACTCTAAAATAAAGACTACTACAAGAGACAAAGAAGGACACTACATAATGATCAAGGGATCAATCCAAGAAGAAGATAGAACAATTGTAAATATTTATGCACCCAACATAGGAGCACCTCAATACATAAGGCAAATGCTAACAGCCATAAAAGGGGAAATCAACAGTAATACAATCATAGCAGGGGACTTTAACACCACATTTTCACCAATGGACAGATCATCCAAAACGAAAATAAATGAGGAAACACAAGCTTTAAATGATACATTAAACAAGATGAACTTAATTGATATCTATAGGACACTCCATCCAAAAACAACAGATTACACTTTCTTCTCAAGTGTTCATGGAACATTCTCCAGGACAGATCATATCTTGGGCCACAAATCAAGCCTTGGTAAATCTAGGAAACTTGAAATTGTATCAAGTATCTTTTCCGACCACAACGCTATGAGACCAGCTATCAATTACAGGAAAAAAATCTGTAAAAAATAGAAACACATGGAGGCTAAACAATACACTACTAAATAATGAAGAGATCACTGAAGAAATCAAAGAGGAAATCAAAAAATACCTAGAAACAAATGACAATGAAAACACGACCACCCAAAACCTATGGGATGCAGCAAAAGCAGTTCTAAGAGGGAAGTTTATAAAATCCTACCTCAAGAAACAAGAAACATCTCAGATAAACAACCGAACCTCACACCTAAAGCAATTAGAGAAAGAAGAACAAAAACACCCCAAAGTTACCAGAAGAAAAGAAATCCTAAAGATCAGATCAGAAATAAGTGAAAAAGAAATGAAGGAAACGATAGCAAATATCAATAAAACTAAAAGCTGGTTCTTTGAGAAGATAAACAAAATTGATAAGCCATTAGCCAGACTCATCAAGAAAAAAAGGGAGAAGACTCAAATCAATAGAATTAGAAATGAAAAAGGAGAAATAACAACTGACACAGCAGAAATGCAAAGGATCATGAGAGATTACTACAAGCAACTATATGCCAATAAAATGGACAACATGGAAGAAATGGACAAATTCTTAGAAAAGCACAACCTTCCGAGAGCGAACCAGGAAAAAATAGAAAATATAAACAGACCAGTCACAAGCACTGACATTGAAACTGGGATTAGAAATCTTCCAACAAACAAAAGCCCTGACCAGATGGCTTCACGGGCGAATTCTATCAAACATTTAGAGAAGAGCTAACACCTATTCTTCTCAAATTCTTCCAAAATATAGCAGAGGGAGGAACACTCCCAAACTCATTCTATGAGGACACCATCACCCTGATACCAAAACCAGACAAAGACACCACAAAAAAAGAAAACTACAGGCCAATATCACTGATGAACATAGATGCAAAAATCCTCAACAAAATACTAGCAAACAGAATCCAACAGCACATTAAAAGGATCACACACCATGATCAAGTGGGGTTAATCCCAGGAATGCAAGGATTCTTCAATATACACAGCTCAATCAATGTGATACACCATATTAAAAAACTGAAGGAGAAAAACCATATGATCATCTCAATAGATGCAGAAAAAGCTTTTGACAAAATTCAACACCCACTTATGATAAGAACCCTCCAGAAAGTAGGCACAGAGGGAACTTACCTCAACATAATAAAGGCCATATATGACAAACCCACAGCCAACATCATTCTCAATGGTGAAAAACTGAAAGCATTTCCACTAAGATCAGGAAAAAGACAAGGTTGCCCACTCTCACCACTATTATTCAACATAGTTTTGGAAGTTTTAGCCACAGCAATCAGAGAAGAAAAAGAAATAAAAGGAATCCAAATCAGAAAAGAAGAGGTAAAACTGTCACTGTTTGCAGATGACATGATAGTATACATAGAGAATACTAAACATGTTACCACAAAACTACTAGAGCTAATCAATGAATTTGGTAAAGTAGCAGGATACAAAATTAATATACAGAAATCTCTTGCATTCCTATACACTAATGATGAAAAATCTGAAACAGAAATTAAGGAAACACTCCCATTTACCACTGCAACAAAAAGAATAAAATACCTAGGAATAAACCTACCTAAGGAGACAAAAGACCTGTATGCAGAAAACTATAAAACACTGATGAAAGAAATTAAAGATGATACCAACAGATGGAGAGAGATACCATGTTCTTGGATTGGAAGAATCAACATGGTGAAAACGACTATACTACCCAAAGCAATCTACAGATTCGATGCAATCCCTATCAAACTACCAATGGCATTTTTCACAGAACTAGAACAAAAAATTTCACAATTTGTATGTAAACACAAAAGACCCCGAATAGCCAAAGCAATGTTGAAAAAGAAAAACGGAGCTGGAGGAATCAGTCTCCTGGATTTCAGACTATACTACAAAGCTACAGTAATCAAGACAGTATGGTACAGGCACAAAAAAATAAATATAAATCAGTGGAACAGGATAGAAAGCCCAGAGATAAACCCACACACATATGATCACCTTATTTTTGATAAAGAGGGCAAGAATATACAATGGAGAGAATACAGCCTCTTCAATAACCAGTACTGGGAAAATTGGACAGCTACATGTAAAACAATGAAATTAGAACACTCCCTAACACCATACACAAAAATAAACTCAAAATGGATTAAAGATCTAAATATAATGCCAGACACTATAAAACTCTTAGAGGAAAACATAGGCAGAACACTCTATGACATAAATCACAGCAAGATCCTTTTTGACCCAGCTCCTAGAGAAATGGAAATAAAACCAAAAATAAACAAATGGGACCTAATGAAACTTAAAAGCTTTTGCACAGCAAAGGAAACCATAAACAAGACAAAAAGACAGCCCTCAGAATGGGAGGTAATATTTGCAAATGAAGCAACAGACAAAGGATTAATCTCCAAAATTTACAAGCAGCTCATGCAGCTCAATATCAAAAAAAAACAAACAACCCAATCCAAAAATGTGCAGAAGACCTAAATAGACACTTCTCCAAAGAAGAAGTACAGATTGCCAACAAACACGTGAAAGGATGCTCAATATCACTGATCATTAGAGAAATGCAAATCAAAACTACAATGAGGTATCACCTCACACCAGTCAGAATGGCCATCGTCAAAAAGTCTACAAACAATAAATGCTGGAGAGGGTGTGGAGAAAAGGGAACCCTCTTGCACTGTTGGTGGGAATGTAAATTGATACAGCCACTATGGAGAACAGTATGGAGGTTCCTTAAAAAACTAAAAATAGAGCTACCGTATGACCCAGCATTCCCACTACTGGGCGTATACCCTGAGAAAACCATAATTCAAAAAGAGTCATGTACCACAATGTTCACTGCAGCTCTATTTACAACAGCCAGGACATGGAAGCAACCTAAGTGTCCACTGACAGATGAATGGATAAAGAAGATGTGGCACATATATACAATGGAATATTACTCAGCAATAAAAAGAAACGAAATTGAGTTATTTGTAGTGAGGTGGGTGGACCTAGAGTCTGTCATACAGAGTGAAGTTAAGTCAGAAAGAGAAAAACAAATACCATATGCTAACACATATATATGGAACCTAAAAAAAAAAAAGGTTCTGTAAAACCTAGGGGTAGGACAGGAATAAAGATGCAGACGTAGAGAATGGACTTGAGGACACGGGGAGGGGGAAGGGTAAGCTGGGATGAAGTGAGAGAGTGGCATGGACTTGTATATACTACCAAATGTAACATAGATAGCTAGTGGGAAGCAGCCACATAGCACAGGGAGATCAGCTCGGTGCTTTGCGACCACCTAGAGGGGTGGGATAGGGAGGGTGGGAGGGAGACACAAGAGGGAGGAGATATGGGGATATATGTATATGTATAGCTGATTCACTTTGTTATAAAGCAGGAACTAACACACCATTGTAAAGCAATTATACTCCAATAAAGATGTTAAAAAAAAAAAAAGAAATAGGGACTGAACAAATGGTTCCCTATGTTTTACGATGGGGCTTCTCTAATAGTACAAAACGTCAACAACCTGGGGTGATTTTAATGGTATTTGCTACCTATTACATAGCACTTACTATGTACCTAGTATTGCGTTAAGTGCTCTACAAACAAGATCTCATTTAATAATCGCAATTCTATGTGTTGAAAATTCTATACTTATTACACAAATGAGGAACCCAAGGATCAGGGACCTTAAGTAACTTGATCAAGATGGCTCAGCAAGTTATTGGAAGAACCAGAATTTTAAGAGATAGAATTCTATGTTAAGGTATCTTAAAAATGGTTATAACATAATAGTGACTTATAACAATGGTTAATATATTGCCTATACATTCAAATCAATTTCAAATCCCCTTTAAGAATTCCCAAAGTTCATGTGGAATACTTTAGCTATAAGTATTAATATTCATGCATAATATCTTTAAATTTTTGAGCACCCCCATGCATATCACAGATATGATTTTAATGAATATGTATGCTATACCATCCATGAAATATTAAGAAGTGTTAAATAATTAAGAAGTGTTAAGTCTATATTCATTCATAAAAATGCTAACTATACCTTGTTAAGTGAAAGAGAATCAAGTTTAAAATGTGTTTTTTTGTTTAATTATGAATGTACATTAATGCATAGAAAAGTACCTCAAAGATTATACAGCAAAATATTACCCATGATCTCCAAATAATGAGGTTATGAATGATTTTTCTGAAATTTTATCTTTATGTTTTTCAACTATAAACATGCAAAGACAATAGAATATGAAGTAAATTACAAAAGAATCTATAATATAATTATTATTTTAAAGTTTATTGTTTAAAAGTTCTAAGAGCATATGTAATCCAACTGTCTACTTTAACAAAAGTTTGAAAGAATATTTGTTGGAAAGCAAACGAAAGAGGGACAGGGGGACAACCAAATAATGAAAACTTAAATCTCATTAGCTCTTCTACTATTCAAATCACTATAATAGAAGGTATAACTCTCCTGACTCAACAATACGATCTGCTACCACTGATAGCGCTGCTGAAATGAAGTGTCTGAAGCCCTTTAATGCCTTGAAGCTGACTCCCCCTATACATATTTTTCCCACCCCCTCTAATCCATTTATTAATTCATTCAAAAAATGTTTAGGCTCTCTCTATATATAATGATCTCATACATGAATATATATACTCTCCTACTTTAAATGTCCAACACCTAATCAGGTACCTAACAACAACAGGCACTCCTGAATAAAATATCTCTTGAACTAAATAGAAAAAGAATAAAATTTGGTGCCTGTCTTCAAGAAAATCCCAGTTTGGTAGGGCTCCTTAGCATTCTTTGCTTGCAGCATCATTTCTTCAAGGATATGACCTATCACAATCTTCCTGACACTTCCATACTCACTCTCAAAATGTCAACCCCACCCCATCCCAGAAACTAACACAAATCCTCAGTGTTAAATAAATGTAATTTTTAAAACGAGGACTGCAATATCAAAAGTGCCATATTTAAATAAAAACTACCACCTACAGGATAAAAAAATAAATAAACCATTCAATTTTTCACCTTATTTTTTTTCTTAAAAAACAGTGCAATACATCTTAAATTACTTCACTGCCTGTTGCACAGAGAGTCCCAGTGATAGAGCTATTTTATTATTGTTTGCTTCAATACCTATTTCCCTCCTTTCTTCTGACTTCCAGCAACATTCTCAAAACCATGCTTACAAACAATAAATACTAAAAGCAGTGGCACTGAAGCATGACATACTCATTCTCTTCGAAGACTGGTTACTACCAGAGCACAAAAGTCCAGCTCTGCACCCTCATGAGCAACATTATTTCTATTTAAAAACTCCCAGAGAAGACAGAGGCAGCCATGTAATTATGTATCTGCAGCCACTCAATCTGCCCAGCCTCCTGCTTATTAGACAGTGTGCAGGATTATGGAAAACATTAGTCAATCGGTCTCACAGGTCTCACAAATCAACTCCAAAATCAAAGCCGGAGCTTTGGTTGTGTGTTTGCTTGTTTTGCTTTCTTTGTTTTATTTCTCATCCCGGGAAAACACTAAGTTTCAAATTCCCTCCCTTTAACTTGCTACTAGAATGAACACCTAAACAATAATTGTACCCCATCAAGAACTGGGCAGCTCAACAACTGCTGAGAAAAGTATGTTTGACATTTTTCTCCACAAGACTCCATTCTCAGTTCCTGTACCGGTTCAGTGAACATGGCTATAATTGAGAGGAGTCCAAATGCCAGGAAAGAGTCATCCTTCAGGAAATATATATGTATATATTTAACATATTTTATACAGCTCACTTTAAGTGAATCTATATTTTTTTTTCCAAATTCATATCAAAAAAATAGTATTTGGCAGCATTTTCTTATTAACATTCTAAATTTAAAAATGAGAATGCTTCCAAGTATGATAATAAGTAAATTATGATACGGTTCACTAATTATTTCCTATAGTTCCGTGGTACCAAGATGTAACTTAAAATTCTAGTTTTTAACCAAAATCTCCCACTCTCCAAGATTTTTTTAGTAAATAAAAAGAATCAAAGATTTTTCAGGACAGAAAAAATCTTTTCCCTTGTTCAAGGGGGAAAAAAAAGCTAAAATCCTCAACCAATTACAAAATAAGTATTCCAAAATAAAATTCTATGTCCAGTTTCCACAGCTCCTCTACATAGTTCCAAAACCCCTTTGTAGTCCCAACACCTCAGGTTAGCAAACAGTGATTTAATGATTTCATATGTATATGTGAAAATGAGGTATTTTCCACTGAAAGAAAAGCAGTTCATTCATTGGAAGCAAAAATTTATTTTTTTTGAGGATAAAAAATACAAATCTAAAATTTGAAAAAAGTGAAAAATCCCTTCATATCCAAATACTCTAAAACCAATACTAATACTAACTTTAGGCACTTGAGTAACATAAATTCTCTAAAGCCAACGAATGCATTTTAACTTTAATTTCCGAAAAGTATTTCTGTAAGTGTTACTCCTCCTGCATCCAACTCAACTGGATTACAATCAAGATTTTTAAGATACTGGCTGAAATACCTGTTACTGGACCTAATTTCTGGCAATAAGGCCCAGAAATAGGCATATAAAAAATTTTTCACGTCACTATTATGCACATCAAACTGTTTTAAATGTCTCCTGGTGGGTACACTGCTTCTTAATTAAAGTTACTTGAACTCATAATCAAGAAGATTTTTTTTTTTCCCTCTTTAAAAGAATAAGATGGACCATATCAAGAATTCAAATTTACCTGATGTTCCAGTTTTGGGAAAATCCAAATATATTTCTTTTTCATAAGATCATATTTCTCCTATCAGGATATATGATATCTGACAACACATCTCCCTTCAGAATATTTTTTGTACTAAAAGTGACCTCAGGATTCTCCTGAGACACATCAGGATTGAGAATACATATGAGAAATGCCCTTCTCTAAAGGAGGCGGCCTTCAGTTTCTTTTTAAGAACAATGAGATGTTCATCTCAGGACATGAAGAGGCAGAGATGGCTCAAAGAGTTATATATAGATGTTGCTAAGCAACCTTGGGGCTTTACGTGAGTTATGTTTCAAGCTTGTATCAACTAGAGGGATTATTCCAAACGTCCCAGTGGTGTTCCCCAGAGTTCTGGGCACCAAAGTGATGCCGCACAGCTAGGATACTTGGCTATGCCTTGGTGACTTCAGTGACAAGTGGCAAGGGAGATGAAGGGGTATCGGTGGGGGGTTTCTGGTCCCTTTTGTTCTCTTCCCTAAGGCAGAAATGATGCCCATGGTGATATCCAAATCAACCAGATTATTAAATTGAGGCACTTCAATGGGCAGGATACTTGGTATTCTTCAATAAAAATATGAAAACACAAACCATGCTGAATTCCTGGGCAAAATGCTCTTCAAATCAGAATTCTGCAAATGTCACACATCTTTTCCCTTGATGCAATACGTGTAACATCTCCTGAAAGGAAACCCACAGATCTTATCATTATTTGAGAACAAACAAAAGTCACAAAGTAGTACTCTATTATGAGAAACAGGGGAAAAAAATCATTAATTATGTGGTGAGCGTTAGAGAATCTTTAAGCCAAGAGATGGGAATTTGACCAAGGCATCCCCAGAAAAATAAACTACTTTTTATGATGTGTTATCAGTCCAGTCATGTTAATTTTTTATACTTAAATGTTTACAGATGAGTAATTTTTGAATCACCTGCCATTGCATAATCATTGCATAACACAAAGCCAAATATCTCCAATTTAGTTCTTCATTTGATGAGACACTTTAACAATTTTTAAGCTAAAGTACAAAAGGGAATATGAATGTCAATATAAAATGAGACTCCTAGCAAAAACAGGAAAAAAGTAGGCAGTATATTTTTAAATATCTTTTGGAAGATAAATTCATGCTGAATAAATTGAAGTGACATTTGGTTTCTCATAAATTCCAGCCTGTCCTGATAGCCTCCAAAGTAACAGATTCTTAAATGTAGCCTTTTTTTCACTAAAACTGACACCTAGCCAGAATTGTCCAGGCATAAGATTATTTTTAAAGATGCTCATAGGATAAATAGACTCATATTAACTAATTATATAGAATTATCAATTAACCTCCCAGTTAACACAGAGTTACCAATAAAAATTAGTTTCCTGGCAGTATTTGTTTTATTTGTATATAGATTAGCTGTTAAATCACAAACATTATAAAACATTGCAAATGAGCCAAAAGATATAATAATACTAAGGGGAAAAAGGAATGATATCAAAACTTTCTGAATTTAAAACGTCTCACTGAGCAAGAATCTGCCTCATATAAAATATAGAAACAAAGACATTGGTCACCCTAAAGATAGTTAAATGTATTCAAAGTAATTTAAACTTTAGAAAAAAAATACAAAATTTAGTAATTTATGAAGTAGAAACTCTACAGGTGGGGGAGAGGAGGAACTATAACAATGCAATAGAAATCGATTTATCCCAATTACATTCATATGCTTTCTAATTACCTTGGCCATAGACCTATCTCAACATAGATAGTTCATGGAAATAATACAAAATCATCTCAACCAATTTTTCCTCGAAAGAGAAGAAACAGGCAGGTATTAAAAGAAAAGAAACTGGAAATAGTAAATCTGGCTAGCAGTGAATTACCAGTCTAGTCTCAAGCTAACACCTTTAGTTTAGCCATATATTGCAATAGAATCTACAATAGAAATACATCCTAATTAATACTTGGCCATCTAAAGAAAAAATAAAAAAGGAAGGAAGGACGGGAGGAAGGGAGGAAGGAAGGGAGGGAGGAAGGAAGGGAGGGAGGGAGGGAGGAAGGAAGGGAGGGAGGGAGGGAGGGAGGAAGGAAGGAAGGAAGGAAGGGAGGGAGGGAAGGAGGGAGGGAAGAAATAAATGTTCCAAAGAAAATGGCACAATATGAAAAACCACTATTATGAAATTAATTCTAAATCAAATCTTTACTGATACCCTCTTAAACAAAAAGATATATAATAACAAAAGAAGTGATTAAATGTTTATCATTAAAAATGTGAGGGGGCTTCCCTGGTGGCGCAGTGGTTGAGAGTCTGCCTGCCAATGCAGGGGACACGGGTTCGAGCCCTGGTCTGGGAGGATCCCACATGCCGTGAAGCAACTGAGCCCGTGAGCCACAACTACTGAGCCTGCGCGTCTGGAGCCTGTGCTCCACAACGAGAGAGGCCGCGATAGTGAGAGGCCCGCGCACCGCGATGAAGAGTGGCCCCCGCTTGCCGCAACTAGAGAAAGCCCTCGCACAGAAACGAAGACCCAACACAGCCAAAAATAAAATTAATTAATTAAAAAAAAAAATGTGAGGAAATTCTTTAAAGTGTTCAAAATATGTAGAATATCTTCCATTTTTCCCCTCCAAATTCACCATCCAAACTTTTCCACCCTAACTTCAAGAAGCTGATGTTTATGTGGGCTGCATTAAAGGGAACCCATGCCCTTCTCAGCAGACAACTGCTCTCCAATTGAAAAGCAGTTCCAGCTAACTACTAGGTACCAGTAGAAATTAACCACCTGCCCATTAACATCAAGTGACTATGAGATTTGAACTGCCCATGTTGAATTGGATGTTATCTGTTCCACCAAACCTTTAAAACGGACACGCAGAAAGGAATTTCATTACAAAACAGAAGTGGTAATACACAAGACCAAACCCAAGCAGGTCCTGAAAGCAAAAGTAAACTAAACTACACAAACAAGTGACACAGACTACCAAGGCACTTGCTGCTACTATGTTACTGCCTCTCTCTAAATCCACGTCTGGCCTCAATGGGAGCTCCTGATGGCTAAGAAACAGAGGAGGAAAATGCATAAGCCTGCATAATGGATGCATCTGAACAGTATGCTTGCATAGTTAGAAGTATACTACAACTCCACTCAGTGGTAACCTTCTAAGTGAGTGAACTGGGTTGTACATCTGGTTTTCCACTTGGAGTGGAACAAGAAGTAACTAAAAGTATAGTTCGACACTGACTTACAGGCTAGCAACTACTACATGGTCTGGCCAGCAACGTATAAACTTGGAAACACAGAAATTTAAAAATCGGTGACAGAGAGGTATGTTGATTGACCTCTAGGAATAGGTACAAGAGTATGTTGATATCCTGTCCCATGTAAATACCCATCATAGAACATGCATGAAGGGGTAAGGCTCTTAAACACCAAGTGAACAAGTTGACCCATTCAGAAGATGTCAGTCAGCCATTTTCCCCAGTGAATACAGCCCTTGCTCATGTACAAAGTTGCTACAGTGGCAGGAATGTATGCTATACATGGATTCAACAACATGGTCTTCCCCTCATCAAAGCTAATCTGGCTACCACCTATGCTGAGTATGCAGCCAGCCAAGAGCAAGCTGGCCCCATAAGCCCCTAGAATGTTACCATTCTCTGGGCTGATCAACTAACTACTTGGTAGCAGAGTTGATTTCATTGGACAAGGAGGTGCAGCACATTCTGGGTATAGATTTGTCTTTGATGTTTCCACTAGTATCACCATTCATGAACTTATACTTTATCAACTGCCATATTGGATGACACAATAGTGCCTCTGACCAGAGCGCATATTATACAGATAATGAGCTTACACTTAGGCAATTCACTTGTAGTATTACCAGATGTTTCATCACCCCAAACATCCTTTTCCACCCTTTATAAAATGGTATAATGGCCTGTTGAAGGCTCAGTTATGATGACATTTGGTAGGCAATGGACTGAGAGCTTGAGGTACTGTGCTGTGAGATACAGTATATGCTTTAAATTAGCAGCCAAGATATAGTGTTATCTCCCCATAGGCAGAATACAGGTCCAGGAATCAAATGGAGGAGGTGAGTGTAGCCTCTCTCAGTATCATATCTGACAAGGTACAGGAAGAATTTTGCTTCACACTGGGATTTTAGGCTCAGTGTGTTTAGAGGTACCAGTTCTCAAGGAGGAAATTCTTCCACCAAGAAATATGGTTATATTTTCAACTAATTGAAAGCTAAGACTACTCTCTAGCCATTTTGTGGTCTTTGTGCTACCGAGCCATGGGAAGAAGAGGAGGAAATTGAGATACAGTTTCACAATGGAGGCCAAGGAATATACTGGGAAGCCTCATGGTCCCAGTAAGGGACAACCCAATAAAAACAAAACCACCGAGGACTCAGATCCTACAAAAATGAACCTCATAAAGGTTCCCATAAAGGTTCTTCTTGCAAATAACCCCATCTAGCCAAGGTGGAGGGTGAGGGGTAGTATAAGGAGACATCTATGATTACAATGGGACCTGCAGCAGCTATGCTTTGTACCACTTAATCATATATTTTCTTTCTTTTTTCCTCTGTGCTATCTTATTTGAAGAATATTAGTGGTAGTCAATGCTTTATATTCCAGTGAGGATATGACCAGTTTGACATCACCTGATGATTAAACATCTAACAGGACTTTGTGCATTGCCTGTGTTGGAATCACAAACTTTTTACCTTAAAAAAACATACGAGGGGCTTCCCTGCTGGCGCAGTGGTTGAGAATCTGCCTGCCAATGCAGGGCACACGGGTTCGAGCCCTGGTCTGGGAAGATCCCACATGCCGCGGAGCAACTCGGCCCGTGAGCCACAATTACTGAGCCTGCGCGTCTGGAGCCTGTGCTCGGCAACGAGAGGCCGCGATAGTGAGAGGCCCGCGCACCGCGATGAAGAGTGGCCCCCGCTTGCCACAACTAGAGAAAGCCCTCGCACAGAAACGAAGACCCAACACAGCCATACATACATACATAAATAAAAAGAATGTAAGCAGACAAGAATAGCATTAAAATAAATAAATAAATAAAAAATTCAAAAAAAAAAAAAATAAATAAGAGTGTATGCCCAGAGGCAAAAAGGGCAGACTATGCCAGACTTCTTTCATTTGTCCCTGCAGGCCCATTCTCCATCATTCTGCACAGTGTTCTCTGCCCCCAAAATATGACCTGTATGGACTATATCAGCAGACTTCTGGTGTCCAGTGGGTCTGGTCATTGAAGAGATCCAGGAAGACATCACAGACAGAAAGGTGAGTAAATCAGGATACTTGTTCTCCAGGCTTCCTCCTTGCAATTGAGTTGACTCTGTCCCTGGACCAAAGACCACTGACCTTCTCAAAACAGATGACTCTACATGATATTCTCCTTTGTGATTATATTAACTGCCCCTTCCATTATTCCTTCAGGGCTACAGATGGTAGTAACTCAGAAGCTAAGTCCCTGGTCACTGTATTATCCACTGTGGTTTCCCTACTACCATATCTTTATAAATAAATCATCCTCAGATTATACTGTTTTGATTGCCATCTGTTTCCTGCGGCAGCCCTGACAGATATAAGTCTAAAAACTTACCTTTATCCCCAAATAAACTAATTTTTATTTCTAATCACTCTACAGGAAATAATAGGAAGAACAAAAACAAAACAATAACATACAAAACACTTTTTAGGTATACTGCTTATAGCACCATGAAGACAACTGTCTGATTTATTTGTTTATTACTATAGCCCAGCACCTAACACAATGTCTGACATACAGTCAGCATTAAAACATAGCTTTTAAATCAATGAATATACATAAACACTATGAGAATTGCAGGGATCCAAGTCAATAAGTAAAATGAAATAGAAAGCCCGCTATTAATCAACATAATTATCACTCACAAACAGGACATTAGACTACAACACAGCACCTTTTATATTAGGCAAACGTACAAAGCAAGCCCATTTCTATCCAGAATAATAACTAAAATAGCAGATTCAACTATATTAAAAAATATTCCAAATAAATGTGGTCATTGCTCCTACCATCTATGAGATTTAAACACATTTAAATCTGCAAGCTACAAATAGTGACACCCAAGTTCTAGTACTGTTCCTGAACTAGATGACAGCTGCAGCCAAGGTCACTTAAATTCTTCCCTATTGTTGATGTCAAAAACCTCAGAAACATCCTTAATTCCTCTCTTTATCTCATACCCAATCCATTAGGAGGTGCTTTTGACTCAATTTTTATAATAAATCCAAAATGCAATCACTTTTTACTACCTCCATTGCCACAATAAGGGTCAAACCACCATCATCTCTCACCCGGATTATGCAAGAGCCAAAACTCGTCTTCCTGCTTACATCTTTGCTTCCTACAATCTTTTACAATACAGCCACTCAGAGTAATTGTAATGATTAATTTTATAAGTCAACTTGAATGAACCATGGGGTACCCAAATATCTGCCTAACATTATTTCTGAGTGTCTGTGAGAATGTTTCCAGATGAGATTAGCATTTGAACCAGTAGACTTAGTAAAACACATTGCCCTCCACAATGTGAGTAGGCATCATTCGATCCTTTGAGAGCGTGAATAGAACAAAAACACGGAGGAAGGGAGAATTCGCTCTCTCTGCCTGACTGCAGAGCTAGGGCATCGGTCTTCTGCCTTTGGACTAAGACATAACATCTGTACTCCTGGTTCTCAGGCCTTTGGAGTTGGACTAGAACTTATCCCATCTGTTCTCCTAGTTCTTTGAACTTTGTACTTGGACTGGAACTAAAACACCAGCTTTCCTGGGCCTCCAGCTTGCAGACAGCAGATGGGGGGACTTCTCAACCTATATAATCACATAAGCAATCTCCTCAAAATAAATCTTCATGTGTGTGTTTATGTGTGTTTGTGTATGTTGATCTGTTTCTCTACAGAACTCTGAATAATGCAGTAATCCTTTTAAATCATAAGTAAGATCATGTAATTTCTCTGCTTAAAACTCTCCAGTGGCTCCCCATCTCACTCACACTAAAAGCCAACCAGTCTTTACAGTAATCCACAAGCACTTGTATATTCTGAGACTTAAGCAGTTTTCTTTCTTATGCCATTTCTTTCTGCTCTGTCCCTAACTCACTATTCCAAACAAACTGTTCTTTTTCCACTTTCCTGAATACTCCAGACAAATCCCTGCCTAAGGGCTTCTGCAATGGCCATTTCCTCTGTCTGGAAAGCTCTTCCACAGATATCTGCACAACTAATTCCCCTTCAGGTCTTTGCCCAAATGCCAGATTCTCTCGATAGTTCTGACCTTAAAAAAAAAGCCTGTTCAAAACTTCCCCTTCATTCCAGTGTTCCTTATATTTCTCCCTGTTTTCTTTTTGCCATAGCATGTATCATCCAATATGTGTTAGGTTTATTATGTATCACTTGTCTCCTGCTGTGAGAAAGTAAGCTCCTCAAACTTATGGATTTTAGTCTGTTTTGTTCACTCTTAGATTCTAAATCCCTGTAATGGTAACTGACGGATAGTAGACTCTAAATAAATCGCTGAAATGGATTCTATTTCCTTACTTGAACAAAGGGTAAGAGTTGGACAAATTTGCCTCTCTTACCTATAAAAGTATTTATTTTCTGTAGTCATCTGTTACTTTACTAAATATAAATAAGATTTTACTCATTAATAGCATTAGGTATAATCAAGTATAAAATATTTGAGGATAGAAATATCCTGATTTATTTCTAAAGTTTTCCAAACTAACTTTTATTCTCATTTTTACATACAAGTCATTAAACAATAGAGTTGTATTTTTAAACACCACAGTAATTTTTACATTTGGGTGTATATATGTATAAAATAAATACACTAAATTCCATAAAGTTTTTTTTCTAGTAGACAAACAACAAAAAATAACCACTATTCAAAAACAAAGTTCAAGTCAAAAAGCTACAGAAGTTTGTATTTCAGAGGTCTGCTACTGTGTAAGTTGTTCAAAGTGAATTTCCTCTTTTCAAATTAATATGGAGTTCTTTGTTTTTCTTTATTTAAATACCATTCATTTGGAGAATCAAAAAAAAACCCTATAGACTCAGAGACGTGTTAAACCAATATTTGAACACTGTATTTAGATAAGTTTTGCAGAATTACCAGATTAAAGCACAGAGTTCACCATCTACTTTCTGATATGTATGAGTCTCACTAAGGCATCTAGACTACTTGTTACTCCTTGCTCATCAGATACAAAAAGCATGATGGCTTTAGTACAGTATACTGGCCCATGATGATGTTCTATAGATATTCAGATGATTAAGTTCTGTATTAGTCTAGACTCTCCAGAAATACAGAACCAATAGGAGATATACAGATATTTATTAACGAGATTTATTAGAGGAATTGACTTACATGGTTACGTGGTTATGAAGACTGAGAAGGCCCGAGATCTAGAGTCAGCAAGCTGAAGACACAGGAAAGGCAATGATTTACTTCCAGTTTGAACCTGAAGGTCTGAGAACCAAGAGAGCTGGTAGTATAAGTTTCAGTCAAAGTCTGAAGGCAGGAGAAAATCAATATCCCAGCTCTAAGACTGTCAGGAAAAGAGAGGGAATTCTCCCTTACTCTATGTCTTTTTGTTCCACTCGGGCCTTCAATGGATTGGATTAGACCCACCCACATTAGGGATGGCAATCTGCTTTACTCAATCTACCAATTCAAACATTAATCTCATCCAGAAATACCCTCACAGACACACCTAGAGCAATGTTTAGCCAAATATAAGGGCATCCTGCGGCCCAGTCAAGTGGATACATAAAATTAACAATCACAAGGTACCTATGAACCATATTATGACAGAGATCAAGAAACTGTCATTGCCCCTGCTGTAAATATATGAAGGTGTTAGCCCTTCTCTGTGGCTTGAAGGCCGTCTGCCGTCTGATTGTCCTAATTGGTAAAGAAAAAAAAAAAAAAAAATGCCAGATCAATTGCTGCATACCAGGTGCCAAAGACTATACTGATACTACATTTTAGAAAGCAAAGCCATTGGAGTCACTCTGATTAGGTTTCCCTTAGTCTATGTTTATTCTCCAAGATCCATCTGTCAAATCAGCAAACCAAAAGGGAATGTTACAGAAATCTCCATTGTTGCATCCTGCAAGTCTTTGAAGGTGGCCCTACTCACTGCAATGTTTCCAGGGATGTAGTCCTGCTTAGGGTTTTCTCTTTTGTTAGGAGGGGCAGTTCCAGAGGCTTCAACTTAGTCCTTCCTAAGTAGTCCTCATTCCATAAGAAGTCAGTGTGAAAACTGTGCCAATTCCCGTGCCTGTTGCAACTATGCACTCAGGAAACTGTTAAGTATCCACAGGATTAGTCTGACAAGACATTGGAGCCACACTGATGAAGATTAAGTGACCTCCATAAGCCTGAACTCTGACTGATGTGCCACTGTGGCATTTACGTCCGCAAGATAAATCCAGAACCTGTTTTTATTAATTCTCAGAAGTCTGGGCTTTTTCCTGGCAAACAGCAGGTGCCTTTGGGAAAGGCTTGAAAGATTTAAAGTATATATTTATGGTAGCATTTTATGTCCCTTCTTAAGGGAAATCAGCCTCTCCTTTAATCAGGAGAAGCTGTTCTCCCTGTTTCAGTAACACAAGTCAAGTTTCTATTCAGCATATCTAGAATTTCCCCAATTATACAGATTAAGTAAAAATTCAGTAATCAGCCAATGTATCACAGTCCTAAGGACATGATGATCAATTAGCCATACCACAGAACCCTGCATTTCAAAACACTGACTGCTATTCCACACTTGAAGCCTATTATTGAAACAGAGGAGGACCCTGTGGGACTCCTGGGCGTGAAAGCCTTTCTGTGTCCCCTGTTTCTTGTTTGTAGGGAATAGCCTTCAGCCTCCATGACCTTCCCTGAGTTTCCAAAAGGCAAGTCCAAACAGTAGCTAATCAGGGAAGGGAGGGGTTGCAGAGACAAGGGGGGAGCATCCAAGAAACAATAGTGCAGCCTTGGGGCAGGGTCCTGGTTCCATCTCAAGGGATACACATAAAAATATCTTTGAGCTCTTTTACAGAACTAAAACCCCCAACAAATGGAAGATGTTAGCATTATTCATTCCAGAGAAGGTCATAGTTTGATAACCTCAAGAAGTTCATGAGGAGACTACCTGAGGCCAGATTAAAGGAACCAGAGAAGCTCATTAGGAGACCACCTGAGGCCCTGCACACACCCTGATCCTTATCAGCAACTCTGCCCTTGAACCAATGCTATAAAACTCCTCACCAAATCCTCCCAGGTTGGGACACACAGTTTTTCAGGGCATGAGCCCGCTGTGTCTCCCTTTGTCCAGCAAAGCAATAAAGCTATTCTTTTCTACTTCACCCAAAACTCTGTCTCCAAGATTCAATTCAGCACCAGTGCACAGAGGCCAAGTCTTCAGCATCATTATGGTAACTATAGCTACTTTATTAATGAAGCCTAAGCACTGCCAAAGCACTTTGTTACCAGTCCAGAATCCTATGATCCCCACTGAAATCAATGAGTCTAGTTCAATGGCAGCATACCCAATGACATTGCCCAGCCTAGAGCTACCACAGAGGTCTCATCAATACATTTCTTAATTCTTAATCAAAAGTGTCCCCTCTAGAATCTCAGGGCAGAGTGACAAGGTGGATGACAAGACTATCCATGATAAACCTACTCCACTATTCCCAACTTCCTATGGCTCTTCCTTCCTCCACAGCCTGAGAGTGTTCGGGCATCTCAACCGCATAAAATGTTAGCCATTGTTGAGTTCAGGTTCTAGTCAAATAATCAAGCAAAGTGTTGAAGCCATTTCCAGAAGCTCAACTAACACATTAAATCCAGATTATTAAGAACACTCATATCGATAAATCTGGCTCCGTCTGAATTAAGTATATTCATATCAGTATGTTCCATTCCCCCTGAGTCTACTTTTCTTAGAATTCAACCCAGTACATTACTTCCAGATTGCTGCTGACACAAATTAGCTTGCTTACCTGATATGCCAATCATCCCTGTAAAAGGCTAGGATGTGAAAGGCTAGGCTCAGTTATGGTCCTGAAGAAATGGAAAGAAATAAAGGTAGATCCTGAAGAGAATAGTATCCCTTTCCCTATAAAACTTATAAATGATCTCCATACCTCTGGTTTATTTGTATTCATTTTCATACTTGGCAGTCTCTTGAATCAGTATTTTTCTTTTCCATTTATACAACTACCATCCCCTTCTAGGCTACTGTAATCACTTACCCGGAGTGCTGAAATTGCCTCCTAACACTATGAAAATGTAATTGTTACATACCATTCAGCCAAGGAAACTGTAATGAAAACATGAAGACATCGAAGGTTATAAAAAGGCCTTACTTTCTCAGAAAAAATCCTTCTTGCAGATATATGGAAAATAGAAGGCGGGGGGAGGGAGAGGCGGAGGCAGGTAGAGAGTAGAAGCAGGAAGGCCAGTTCCAAATCGGGTCAGACATTGATAGTGGCTTGGACTAGAGTGTTAGCACCAGAGATGTAAAACAACTGCAAGATTCCATAGGACATATTTTAGGGGATAGGGGAAGTAGGAAAGAAAGGATTCAGTGATAATAGCAGATTTCTACTGAATAGATATGTAGTGCCATTTACCTAAAAGAAAGAGATGGTCATCTCCAAGTGTGAATTTAAAGGTCAGAGAAAGGATCTGGGTATAGATACAAATTTTGAAATAAATGAATATATACATAATATTCAAAGCAGCACTACCCAAAAATGTGATCCATGGACCAGTGCTGAGCCACCTACTGTTTATCACTGGTCCACGACAAGAAAAGTACCGAACTGAGGTTAAGCACTTAGAAACTTTTATAGCAATTGTATACAGTAGTTGTATAACTTTTGAATATAACTTAAAAACTAGGCTTTTATTTTGAATGTCTTTTTATAATTTAATTATTCTAATAACTCTTGTTGAATTTTATAAAAGTATCAGACTCTGGTAGATAATCAATAGAAAAAAAAAAAAAGACCCACCATTTACCATAAGTTGGACAGCACTGATTTAAAGCTATGGTAGTAGAAGCAATCACTTGAGGAGAGAATCCTAGAGAAAAATTCTAACTATGATTATGTATTTGATCCTTGTTGCCCTCATCATCCTTTATCATCATAAAAATTGTATACCCTGGAATGTAATTCCCAAGATTGCTTTATCATCCATGTCTCCTTATTACCATCAATAATATTTTACTGAGCACACTTCTTGCCAAGCAGTCATTATATGGATTATCTCATTTCAAAATCTCAGTAAAGCTAGTATTATAATCCCTATATTAAAGATTTTAAAAATTGGGGCTAGGGAAGTTAAATAACTTATCCATGTCACATAACTAATAAGTCAGGGAGCTGAAATTTGAACACAGACCAACTGACCCAAGCCTCAGCTTTTAATTACTGCAAATACACATATACTGTCAACCTATCAATCAGACAGTTTATATGTTTTAAGGAAAATATTTCATGTGAAATCAAAACTTCTGTGTATATAACTTCCAGACCTAGGAATTTATTTATATCTTGGTTATCAAGCAAGTTCCGTTTACTAACATTTATCACTGGATTACTCTTATTACCTCCAAGGAGGCAATAACTGCTCAAGAACAAAAGATAGGGGTACACATCCTAAAATCAAATATACTGCCTGGTAAATACTGAGTGAGCTAAGGCCTATTTCAGGAGAGTTTGGATCTAAGAATCTAACTTTCCATAACAGAAAAATAAAGTTTACTCTGCCCATCAACTTAGACAACACAATAATGTGGTCGCACTGATTCTGCAGCTGACTTGATTTTTATTGAGAGTGTTTTCATTATCAACTTGGGTCTTTTCCATGAGGCTTCACAAACAGGTTAAGCCAAAATAACCTTGGTTTGTCATCATTTGAGGACTAATTTATATACTCTATTTCTTTTTTTAGATTTTTTTATTTTTTAAAAAATTTTATTGAAGTATAGTTGATTTACAATGTTGTGTATATATTCTACTTCTTTAGAAAAATATTTCTGCCAATTTTATTTTTATTTTTAACCATAAACTTATATCGAAACATTACACAAATTAGGTATGGCTTTTGCTTAAGTTTCTAAATTTCCTTTCTATAGCCCATAATAAATAAGATTACAAATTAACTATTACATATTATAGTACTTTTATTTAACCCTACACTTTTCCATTTTTTTTGTCTAATTCACACCTGAATTTCATCTTACCTCCAAGAAAATGTGATATTAAATAATATTAACAATGGCTACTACTTATTTCAGTGTTTAGTATCTGACAGACAACATGCTGAACACCTTTAAACACATATTCCCACTAACGTTTATCCTTGGAACAACTCTGGCACATAAGTATTTTTTGCCTCATTTTCACATATGAAAAAACTGTGGCTAAGTGAAATTTTAAAAGTTCCAATGCAGAGCCAAAATTTAAACCTAATCTTACCCCAAAATCCATGTTCTTAATTATTATGTGCACTTTCTCCCCTTTGTAAAATGTACAAAACTCCCTTTGTAATGATCACTTCTAGAGAGCAGCTTACTAACATATATTTTCTTGCATTAATTTTCTCCAGTGGATTACAAGAAAATCATTTCCTTCTCTGGATTTGTGGACACGTAAGTATTAGATGCTGGATGAAAATTCAGGTGGCAAAACGAATTATTTTCTAACTGAAAGTCTAAATCATGATTCGGTTGTGGTGAATTCCTGACATGTTAATTCTGTTCCACAGACAAAAAACCTCTGAGAGACATAAGGAAGGTGCTTTGAAGCAAGCAATACAACTTCTACTGAAACGACCACATGATCACTAGAATATCTGTTAATTTTAACATGGGATATTTTAGCACAATGTGAAGATTACTAGACTGAGTTAATGCCCTTACAAAGAGAAATTCTACCATCTTAGATAAGCCACTCAAAGTAGCAACAGCACAAGCTCCTTAACTGTAAAGTAGAGATAAAGGCACAAAATTAAACCTAGCTGAAAAATGTGCAAGAATTTGACTAGCAGTGATGCATTTTATGCATTCCAAGCACTACAGAGAAAAACAAGAAATTCTGATTCTTATAATAAAAGACTGATTTTATTGAAAACATCAGTAAATATGTTTGGGCAACTAATGTGAAAGAAAAAATAAAAGGAAGGAAGAAAAGAAAGAAGGGAGGAAGGAAAGAAAGAAGGGAGGGAGGAAAGGAGGCAGGGAGGGAAAGAAAGGAAGAAAAAAAACTGATGTTCTTGGGTGGAGGTAAGTAGACAGTCAACATAGTCAACAACTTCATGCATTCTTTGGCCTTGCTACTCAAATTTTGGTCCAGCAGAATCACCTGGGAAGTTGTTCAAAATGCACATGCACAAGCTCGGCCTCAGACCTATTGTATCTGCATTTTAACAAGATCCACAGATGATCCAGAGGCAGGATTCTTGGCTATCTGTATTGTTACAGAAAGAAAGCAAAATCTCATAATGACTTTAGGTATCACTTATCATTTTCAATACCAGACCTTATCTTGTGGCCTTTGGCTAGTGACTGCAGCAATTTCCCTCAATTACAGTTCTCTTCTGTCTAGTGTATTTACAGTTCACCATTGAACAACTCAGGGAGGTTAGGGGTGCCCACCCTCTGCACCTGGGAAAGTCAGAATGTGACTTACAGTTGGCTCTCCCTATATACGGTTTCTCTGAATACAGGGTTCCTTCATGTATTCAACAAACCTCAGATTGCATAGTAATGTAGTATTTATTAGTGAAAAATACCATGTGCGAGTCAACCAGTACAGTTCAAACCCGTATTCTTCAAGGGTCGACTGTACTTAAAAGTTAGGTGGTCTCCAACAAGTGATCAGGTAGTTCATGACTTTATGTTTTTGTGGAGGTTTTTTCCTCTGTTTTGTTTTTGCTTAAGAACCAACATTACACATGAGTGGTCACCAGTTTAAAAAAAAAAAAATTCTCCCATTCACAGATGAAACCCTCATGAATTCTCAAATGGCTGATCTTGGATCAGCCTGCAAACACCACCATTTAAATGTATGTAATATACGAGTAAGTATATGTAATATATAATACTAAGTTATTATCACCTATCCTCAATATCACTTGACTTCTAATTGGTTGACCAGCCAGAAAATCAATTAAGGGGCACAGAACAGAAATGGAACCAGGGAAAGGAAATAGGGGGAAAGAAAACAGGACAAAAGGCTCAGTTACTGCAAAAACATGGCTAATATTTAATAAGTGTGTATTTGTCTCTGGAATTACCAGTTAGCTTTTATTAGGATAATATAGAAATTATGTTGTAGGAGCTCTACTCTTCATGAATTCATTCACTCAGGAAACAAACACTTCCTTCTCTAATAGACTAACATACACCAATTCTACTACATTGTACTACACAGAAACATTGCAAGACAACATAAAGAAATCTAGTATAAGTTATTTGCATCCTTTCATTCTTTATAAGTTAAGTATGCCTGCAGATTTCTGATGACCAGGCAAGATGGAAGATGAAAAGAAATGGCTTAGAGTCTTGTCAAAAACATTATTAAAATGAATGCTTAATTGTTGGTATGACAACCACTTGTAACAGTTCAGTCTGGAGTAAGCACTGTATTTATTGTTAGTTCTTGTAAGAAAATCTAAAATGCAGTAAATTCTCTTAAAAACTTTTTTTGCTTCTCAGCTCTTACATGAACCTCACATACAATGCTCTTATTTTTCTCCAAAAAAAAAAAAAATCTTTATAATTATTTCAACTTGAGGAAATAGTCTATTTTTTCCCATGCTACACAATGAATGACTTATATCTGTCTATAATCAGGCCTCTGCCTTAATTCCCAGGAACCCTGGAAGATTTAATGGCTCCAGTCTTTCCAATTTGAAGGTAACAAATTTGGGGAAACTTGTACTATTTCTTTTTTTTTTTTTTTAACATCTCTGTTGGAGTATAATTGCTTTACATAAAGCTGATTCACTTTGTTATACAGCAGAAACTATTTCTTTTTTACTTTTCACAGTACTTAAATTTAATGACCCCCAAAATCCACTACTGCCTAATTTCAATCATGTAGTCTTCATTATTGAAAGTGATTTTACTATTAAGTGAACACAAGTCTGATGGCTTCATTAGGAAATCACAATGAGCTTCTACTGTATTGCCTAAGAGTGTTGGAAAACACACACACACAAACAATTCCTTTAAAATCTAAAAAGTAGTTTTTTCTAGAAGAATGCATCACAAACAGTCAGAGCTAGAAAAAGTTAGAGAACCATTAAAGACTGAATGTTTGTGTGCCCCCCAAATTCATATGTTGAAATCCTAACCCCAGTGTGATGGCATCAGGAGGTAGAGCCTTTGGGATGTGATTAGGTCAGGAGAGTGGAGCCCTCATGAAAGGGATTACTTTCCTTATAAGAAGAGACTGGAGAGAGCTTGCTTCCTCTCTCCCTCTCCTCTCTCTGCCAGGTGAGAATACAAGGAGATGACAGACATCTCCAAACCAAGAAGAGTGTTCTCACCACTGAATCTGTTAGTGCCTTGATCTTGACCTTTCCAGCCTCCAGAACTGTGAGAAATAAATTTCTGAGGTTTAAACCACCCAATCTATGGTACTCTGTTATAGCAGTCCAAACTGACCAAAGCAGGAATCAATCAGACAAACTTGACTAGTCACTGGATAGAGGTCCAGGCCACCCATTATTCAGCCAAGATATCTCACACACAGACACACACACACACACAGACACACACACACAAACACACACAGAAAATGCCAAGTGACTAGGATTCAGTTAGTTAAAAAAAATAGAGTATAAAGTCAACAAAAGTCATACAGCAACCCATTCTGGCTTTCTGTGGCTTATTCACATTGTTACTATTTCCTAGGATATAGCTGAACCTTAATCAAACAGCAAAGTAAAATAAAATAAAACCACAATGGCATCAATAAATAGAAATTAACGATATATCTATATGAAAAGATTGCCTTGATGCCATAAAATTGGAGTGCCTAAAATTTTAATATTATCATTGTATTTTCAGCCTGAACTTTGCATTAGTACAAAAATGATTACTAATAATGTATAATAATCAGTAGCATTACAAGTTTCAGAAATATTTCGTTCAATAAAATGTTTGATTTTTTTTTTAAGCCAAAGAAAAAGCATTCAGACCTAGAGTGAATCACGATGTGATAGAGCCTCGGTTGTATTTAAAAGTGTAAATTCTGTTTTAAGCTTTTCCACTACACTTGAGAAAGAGCAACGACAAAATTCCCAAATGTCAACACAGATGGAAGTTGAGAGGAACAGCAATGAAATCTAAAATGCAAACCATAACCTAAAAAAGAAGTATTCTTCCTTTCTCATTTTTAACACTATGCTGACTACCTCAAAGAGAGGAAAATCCCCATTTTCTGCCATGTTTGTAAACAGATATCAGCACAATGAACGGGAAAACTTTTATTTCAACTCAGACAAGACATGATATAAAAACCATTTTTATACACACACAAACACACACATATATATGATATATACAAATGTATAATACATATTTATAGCATGGCCAGAGTTCTAATTTTATTTTAACCCTAAATCTCTCTCTATATATAATTCTAGAATCTCTTGAAAGCCTTCATATTATTATAGATGGTTCAAATTCTACCTCAGTGTAAGCCATTACTGGCTAATGATAAGAGAACAATGGCTTTCTCTTGTATACCTCTGTTTACCAGACTTTCCCCATTAAAAACCTAAATCCCTCAAGAGTATTTCCTTATTATAGAATTCAGAACCAAAAGCAGCTTCAAGAGCCTCAGCTTAGAATGCTGTCTTACCTCAAGCAAAAATCAAGCCTAATTCATGATCATTTGGGAAGGCAATCCAGGTAATTTGTTTCATTCACTTTTAAGATACTACCTTAAAAAGGAATTTGCTGCCTATTAAATGAAACTGAATATCTTTTATTTATCCGTAAAAGTAAAACAATCTCTTATTCTAGCATGAATACTGTTGTTCAAGAAAATTTTGTGGATGACTTTAAAAGCTCAGGTGGAAAGTTAGAATTCTATTCATTAAGAAAGCTGAGGGACTTCCCTGGTGGCACAGTGGTTAGGAATCCGCCTGCCAATGCACGGAACACGGGTTGCAGCCCTGGTCCAGGAGGATCCCACATGCCACGGAGCAGCTAGGCCCGTGCGCCACAACTACTGAGCCTGCACTCTAGAGCCCGCAAGCCACAACTGCTGAGCCCATGTACCACAACTACAGAAGCCCGCGCGTCTGGAGCCCATGCTCTGCAACAAGAGAAGCCACCGCAATGAGAAGCCTGTGCACCACAATGAAGAGTGGCCCCCGCTCGCTGCAACTGGAGAAAGCCCACACGCAGCAACAAAGACCCAACGCAGCCAAAAATAAGTACATAAATAAATAAATTTTTTAAAAAAAAGATAAAATCTAAAAAAAAAGAAAAAGCGAAGTCTGGCTTACAATCTAGAAAACTAAAACAGATTTGAAACAAAATTAAAAACAAGGTATGCCATCTCCTTAGTATAAAAATGAAATAATAATTTTGTGAACCACAGTAAAATCAACAAATAGAAGGCACTGGCATCTCAGCATTTGCTATGCAGTAAACACACACAAAAAAGACATTCCTAGCACATCCATATAGAATGTTAACAGTGAAGGTGAATGAAGCCAGCAAGGATAGAAATTACTAGTGGCCTGGCTGGAAAAGCATGTTGGGCCTGAGGCGAAAGAAGTTTTTTAAATAGGAGAGTGTCTTGAAATAGAAAGCATGTTAAACAGAATTGCCCGAGGACTGCTAGGAAATGAAAAATTACGCTAGCTGCATTGGGAACAGCAACCTGATAAAAGCACAGTGCACAAATTACAATCTTCTTCACAAGTAGTATTAGACACAAGAAAGGTTAAGCTGTATGTGAGAAAGGTTTTGCCCACCACAGGCCACTACATGATAGGAGAATTACTTTCAAACATCTCTAGAGACCCTCCAAGAACTATGGTAATAAATATTTCTCTATTTCTAATATCACAGAACAAGCTGGACTAGACTCCCAGTCAATATCTATTTGCAAACCTTTGAGTGCAAACCTCTACTCTAAGCTCTATGGAAAACACTGAAAGACAATAATGTGTTCCATAAATATACTCTTCTCTTCTTAAATTCAAAATCCAGCATCCCAGGGATGCTCGGTGAGTCAGCATGTCCTGAGCAGCTACAGTGTGGAAAACACAAGACTGAAGTGAGAAGGAAAACAGTATTCCACAAGAAGAGCCTGACTGACCACTCACGAGGGCAAATACTTTAATAAACAGTAATGTTTTTGCTATTATTATAAGGGTAACTATTAAGTATGCAAAGTGAGTAGGTGCAAAATGAATGAAAAGTATAAATGCTGAAGAAACTATCATCTAGAGGAAGTTAAAGCAAGTCGTGAAGAAAAGGGCATAAAACACAAAACATGTATGTGTTCGTGCACACACACCCACTCACAATATTGTCATTAGTTTGAAGAGCGATCAAAGAACAATCCTTCCAACCCTACTCCTTTATAAGCAGAGACCAACTCAGGAATAATGCAAGTCATAATGAGTCACTACACATAAGCAAGATTCTCGGGACAAGGAAATTAGGAACAGCTGTCACTTGGGCTGAGTCAAAGTGAGGTTGGCATATCCCAAAAGGTCTAGGACTATCAGAGCACAGACCAGCCACCTGATCTCAGTTACTTTATCAAGAAAGACTAGATTTACTTTGGCTGACCCAGGTTTTTGTTTTGTTTTATGTTTGTTTGTGCTGTTTGTCATGGGACAGAAGTAATGCATTTAGCATATGAAAATATGACACAAATAAGAATCACCTAAATGAATAGGGCAAAGTGGACAAGCCATGCCAAATAATCTGGGGAACGTGGCTACCTAGACACCCCCAGGTTAATTAAGTATGTGGCATATCTCCATATCTACATTTAAGACACCATCCATTTATCTTTTTTCAAGCATAAAAAAGGTCACCAGTCAATAATTTCTGACTCCCTCTCTCAGGCAAAATCAGAATCTCTCCAGGTCTGCTTGCTTCTGTTATCATGAACACAGGGCTGACTGTACCTGTCTCCCTCCTTAATCTTCCTCTTCAATGTCTTTATGGGTCATGCCACCTCTTATCATAAAAGCTCCTCTTTGAAATATACAATCTAAGGCTGCACTCCCTAATACGGTAGCCACTAGCCACGTGGTTACTGAGCACTTGAAATATGGCTAGTCCCAAATGAGATGTACTGTAAATGCAAAATACACATCAGATTCCAAAGACTTAGTATGGAAAACAAATGTAAAATAGCTCAGTAATTTTTTAATGCTGAAACAGCAATATTTTGAAAACACTGGATTAAATAGTATATATTACCAAAAATAATTTTATCTGTTTCTTTTTACCTTTTTTAATGTGGCAAATAGAAAATTTTAAATTACATATATGGCTTATATTATATTTCTATTGGATAGTGATGATCTAGGTGAGACACTTAGTGGGGGGGTCAGGTGGAGTCATTCAGTGTTCATTTGCATTTCTGCAACCTTCCTGACTGGGTGATACTCATCAAAATGTCCCCCTGACTCATTCAGGAATAGGTATCCTTAGCTTACGCAGGAACTGCCTCAATGCCTCAAAAAATAGTCCACAATCCCTTCCAAAAGGAGCTTATCTGCTATAAAGAAACATACCGATACGTTATCAAATATGATTTATAAACTATTTTAGAGGGTTCAGTTCTTACACAATGTGGCAATTCTTACACAAGAACATTTTGCAAATGAACAATTTTTGCAAATAAACTTCCACTTAAAAGCAACAAAAGGGCTTCCCTGGTGGTGCAGTGGTTGAGAGTCCGCCTGCCAATGCAGGGGACACGGGTTCGAGCCCTGGTCTGGGAAGATCCCACATGCCGCGGAGCAACTGGGCCCGTGAGCCACAACTACTGAGCCTGCGCGTCTGGAGCCTGTGCTCCGCAACAAGAGAGGCCGCGATAGTGAGAGGCCCGTGCACAGCGATGAAGAGTGACCCCTGCTTGCCACAACTAGAGAAAGCCCTCGCACAGAAACAAAGACCCAACACAGCCAAAAATAAATAAATAAATAAATAAATAAATAATTTAAAAAAAAAAAAAAAAAAGCAACAAAAAACGTGTCAAATCAAATTATAACTTATTATGCAGTCATCCCTCAGTATCCATGGGGGATTGGTTCCAGGACTGATGCAGATATTTAAGCCCATGGATGCTCAAGTCCTTTATATAAAATGGCATAGCATGTAATATTTGCATACCACCTACACACATCCTCCTATATACTTTATTTTTTTATTTAAATTTTATTTATTTTTTTATATAGCAGGTTCTTATTAGTTATCTGTTTTATACATATTAGTGTATATATGTCAATCCCAATCTCCCAATTCATCCCACCACCACCCCACAACCTCCCATATACTTTAAATCATCTCTAGATTACTTATAATACCTAATACAATGTAAATGTTATGTAAGTAGTTGTAAATACAATGTAAATGCTATGTAAATAGTTGCTAGTGCAAGGCAAGTTTAAGTTTTGCTTTCTGGAACTTTCTGGAATTTTTTATTCCCGAATATTTTCGAGCTATGGTTGGTTGAATCCTCAGAAGTGGAACCCGAGAATTGGAAGGCCAACTGCAGTTTTTTGTTTCTTTTTTTTAATTTTTAAATTTTTGGCTGCATTGGGTCTTCATTGCTGCGCTCATGCTTTCTCTAGTTGCGGCGAGCAGGGGCTACTCTTTGTTGTGGTGCGCGGGCTTCCCACTGCGGGGGCTTCTCACTGTGGTGACTTCTCTCGTTGTGGAGCACGGGCTCTAGGCACACGGGCTCAGTAGTTGTGGCTCATGGGCTCTAGAGTGCAGGCTCAGTCGTTGCGGCCCACGGGCTTAGTTGTTCCGTGGCATGTCGGATCTTCCCGGACCAGGGCTTGAACCCGTGTCCCCTGCATTGGCAAGCGGACTCCCAACCACTGCGCCACCAGGGAAGCCCTGTAGTTTTAATAAAGATTAATATCTCAGCTATCATATCCTTTGACTCTTTCCAAAAAAGAGTCTCATAGACTTTGTCCACATTCTTCAAGACTCAGTCTTCCCTTTATAAAGAAATAATTTTAAGAATTTAAGGCAATTCAAATGAACTCCTTTGTGCTATATACTCCCCTTCCTTAACAGAATAGGACATGCTTTTATCTGTCTTACAATGAATTTTATGCCCAAATATCTACTATAATTGTGTTTACTTGTAATCTCCCCAATTAGAGCTCCCATAGAGTAGGAAGCCTATCTTATATTTGTTCTGCTATCATATAGAAAAATGCCTGGGACAAAGAGGATGTCAAAAATTGGTTTGTTAAATAGCAAATTATGCTGACAGCCTGTAACTCAGCTGCCCATATATACCCTGGAACAACATATGTGGAGAATAATTTTTTCTATGTGATCACCTTCTATATATTATCCTAAAGACCCATATGCAACAGTGAAACTCACAGTGAAGATGTAAGAAAAGTAACTTTGATATTAAAAGAAAACCACTTTTATCTAAAAAAAGGTAGAAAATCATGTGACCATTAAAAACTTAAATGATATGGTTAACTATACTGGTACATATGGATTAATTATTCTTAAAAAATTAGGATATTTACTTATAACTAATTTGGCCCATTACTAACTCAGTTTTTTTTTTTATAGATCTTTATTGGAATATAATTGCTTCACAATACTGTGTTACTTTCTGCTGTACAACAAAGTGAATCAGCCATATGCATACATATATCCCCGTATCCCCTCCCTCTTGAGCCTCCCCACACTCCCTATCCCACCACTCTAGGTCATTGCAAAGCACCAAGCTGATCTCCCTATGCCATGCTGCTGCTTTCTACTACCTATTTTACATTCGGTGGTGTATATATGTCGATGCTACTCTCACTTCGCCCCAGCTTCCCCTTCCACATCCCCCATGTCCTCAAGTCCATTCTCTATGTCTACGTCTTCATTCCTGCCCTGGCATAGGTTCATCAGTACTATTTTTTTTTTTTTAGATTCCATATATATGTGTTAGCATATTTGCTTTTCTCTTTCTGACTTACTTTACTCTGTATGACAGATTCTAGGTCCATTCACCTCACTACAAATAACTCAATTTTGTTTCTTTTTATGGCTGAGTAATATTCCACTGTATATATGTGCCACAACTGCTCTATCTATTCATCTGTCGATGGATATTTAGGTTGGTTCCATGTCCTGGCTATTGCAAATAGTGCTGCAATGAACACTGGGGTACATGTCTCTTTTTGAATTATGGTTTTCTCAGGGTATATGCCCCGTAGTGGGATTGCTGGGTCATATGGTAGTTCTATTTTTAGTTTTTTAAGGAACCTCCATACTGTTCTCCATAGTGGCTGAAACAATTTACATTCCCACCAACAGTACAGGAGGGTTCCCTTTTCACCACACCCTTTCCAGCATTTATTGTTTCAAGATTTTTTGAAAATGGCCACTTTAACTGCTGTGAGGTGATACCTCCTCATTGTAGTTTTGATTTGCATTTCTCTAATAATTAGTGATGCTGAGCATCCTTTCATGTGCCTCTTGGTCATCTGTATGTCTTCTTTGGAGAAATGTCTATTTAGGTCTTCTGCCCATTTTTTAATTGAATTGTTAGTTTTTTCTTATTTTTTTATTGTCTTTTAACATCTTTATTGGAGTATAATTGCTTTACAATGGTGTGTTAGTTTCTGCTGTATAACAAAGTGAATCAGCTATACATATACATATAACCCCATATCTCCTCCCTCTTGCATCTCCCTCCCACCCTCCCTATCCCACCCCTCTAGGTGGTCACAAAACACCGAGCTGATCTCCCGGTGCTATGCAGCTGCTTCTCATTAGCTATCTATTTTACATTTGGTAGTGTATATATGTCCATGCCACTCTCTCACTTCATCCCAGCTTACCCTTCCCACTCCCCGTGTCCTCAAGTCCATTCTCTACATCTGCGTCTTTATTCCTGTCCTGCCCCTAGGTTCTTCAGAACCATTTTTTTTTTTTTTAGATTCCATATATATGTGTTAGCATATGGTATTTGTTTTGCTCTTTCTGACTTACTTCACTCTGTATGACAGACTCTAAGTCCACCCACCTCACTACAAATAACTCAATTTCGTTTCTTTTTATGGCTGAGTAATGTTCCATTGTATATATGTGCCACATCTTCTTTATCCATTCATCTGTCGATGGACATTTAGGTTGCTTTCAGGTCCTGGTTATTGTAAATAGAGCTGCAATGAACATTGTAGTACATGACTCTTTTTGAATTATGGTTTTCTCAGGGTATATGCCCAGTAGTGGATTACTGGATCATATGGTAGTTCTATTTTTAGTTTTTTAAGGAACCAACATACTGTTCTCCATAGTGGCTATATCAATTTACATCCCCACCAACAGTGCAAGAGGGTTCCCTTTTCTACACACCCTCTCCAGCATTTATTGTTTGTAGACTTTTTGATGATGGCCATTCTGACTGGCGCGAGGTGATACCTCACAGTAGTTTTGATTTGCATTTCTCTAATGATTACTGATGTTGAGCATCCTTTCATGTGTTTGTTGGCAATCTGTATATCTTCTTTGAAGAAATGTCTATTTAGATCTTCTGCACATTTTTGGATTGGCTTGTTTGTTTTTTTGATATTGAGCTGCATGAGCTGCTTGTAAATTTTGGAGATTAATCCTTTGTCAGTTGCTTCACTTGCAAATATTTTCTCCCATTCTGAGGGTTGTCTTGTTTATGGTTTCCTTTGCTGTGCAAAAGCTTTTAAGTTTCATTAGGTGCCATTTGTTTATTTTTGTTTTTATTTCCATTTCTCTAGGAGGTGGGTCAAAAGGATCTTGCTGTGATTTATGTCATACAGTGTTCTGCCTATGTTTTCCTCTAAGAGTTTTATAGTGTCTGGCCTTACATTTAGGTCTTTAATCCATTTTGAGTTTAGTTTTGTGTATGGTGTTGGAGAGTGTTCTAATTTCATTCTTTTACATGCAGCTGTTCAGTTTTCCCAGCACCACTTATTGAACAGGCTGTCTTTTCTCTATTGTATGTTCTTGCCTCCTTTGTCATAAATTAGGTGACCATATGTGTGTGGGTTTATCTCTGGGCTTTCTATACTGTACCATTGATCTATATTTCTGCTTTTGTGCCAGTACCATACTGTCTTGATTGCTGTAGCTTTGTAGTATAGTTTGAAGTCAGGGAGTCTGATTCCTCCAGCTCCATTTTTCTTTCTCAAGATTGCTTTGGCCGTTTGGGGTCTTTTGTGTTTCCATACGAATTGTAACATTTTTTATTCTAATTCTGTGAAGAATGCCACTGGTAGTTTGATAGGGATTGCATTGAATCTGTAGACTGATTTGGGTAGTATAGTCATTTTCACAATATTGATTCTTCCAATCCAAGAATATATTATATTTCTCCATCTGTTTATGTCATCTTTGATTTCTTTCATCAGTGTTTATAGTTTTCTGAGTACAAGTCTTTCACCTCCTTAGGTAGGTTTATCCCTAGGTATTTTATTCTTTTTGTTCTGAAGGTAAATGGAGTGTTTCCTTAATTTCTCTTTCTGATTTCTCATTGTTACCATATAGGAATGCCAAAATTAATGCACTAACTCAGTTTTGAACTGACATTGGGACGATGCCATGCCTTGCTCCTCAAAATATCATCTGGGAAACAGCAGCATCGGCATCACCTGGGAGCTTCTTAAAAATGCAGAATCTCAGACCCAATGCACGTAAAATGATGTTTACATAAATTGTAATAAAAATTGTTATTGTGGTGATGATGATAATTTATTAGTAGAGTTGTCAGAAGTCTCTTTTGGATGTTTAGTGCCTCAGACCCATCATAGTTAGTAATCATTGTAGAATGAACAAGTCCTCAAAAGTTCCACTTTACTTTTCCGTTTAAAGTGGGTAAACTAACAACTTTCATCTCATAATATCTAACCAATTTGTTTGGAAATTGACATGCTTGGATTTCTACTTATTAATAGCACAATGAATCCTGACAAACATCAAAGTAAATATTAAGACTGAAATAAAACCAAAGGCTAATTTCAGTTAGATAAAAAGCAACTAATCTTGGGAAATATTAGCATTACCTTTGTTAAGATTTAACAAACTCATTTCTACAAATGAGAGTATAACATGAAAAGTTTTTGGAGATTTACCTGTCATTTAAGTCGAGTAAACAGACACACCGAATGAATAAAATATTATTTTTCAAAGCAATATTTTTAATAATGTAGAACTGAAGAATATATGATACTAACAAATGAGTAGGTTCTAAGTAGAAGACATGAAATAAGAAAAACCTTGGAAAGTCAAATTAAAGTTACAAATTCAATCTGTATAGATTAATAGCTATATATGTTTGGAATATAACTCAAAAAAATAATGCTATAACATGATAAAAATATACAAATTATAAACCAGAAAAACTCTCAAGTAACTACTTGAAAATAAATTATTGTATCTTTCACAAATGTTTTTCTCCAGCTTCCTGAAGTTTGACGCGCTGCTTTATGATAATAACCAAAAGTTAAAATAAGATCTTAGAAATAAGAAAACTGACAGGTTAATTAGTTCCCACTGCTTTCAATAATCTATAGTATTTATAAAAATTGTCATTGTTCATATATTTCAGTGAGACCTGACTAAAGGCTTATTTTTTATTTTGATCAGGTGGCTCCCCAATATAAGTCTGTCATAGTTTATGATCTTTAAAAAAAAATCAAATATCCTTAGGAAACAAAAAAAAGCCTTCAACTTAAACCTTAAGCAAAAATTAACTCAAAGTGGATCATAGACTTATATGTAAAATGTAAAACAATAAAACTTCGAGGAGAAAACATTAGGGGAAATCTTCAGATCCTAGAGCTAGACAAAGAGCTCTTATACATGACGACAAAAGTATAAACCATACAACCAGAAAAAATCAATAAATTTCATCAAAATTTAAAACATTTGTTCTATGAAAGACCCTGTTAAGAAGATGAAAAGGCAAGCTACAGACTAGGATAAAATATTTGCAAAACAAATATCTGACAAAGCGGGGCTTCCCTGCTGGTGCAGTAGTTAAGAATCCACCTGCCAATGAAGGGGACACGGGTTCAAGCCCTGCTCCAAGAAGATCCCACATGCTCCAGAGCAACTAAGCCCGTGCACCACAACTACTGAGCCTGAGCTCTAGAGCCCGTGAGCCACAGCTACTGAGCCCGTGTGCCACAACTACTGAAGCCCGCACACCTAGAGCCTGTGCTCCACAACAAGAGAAGCCACCGCAATGAGAAGCCTGCACACCGCAACGAACAGTAGCCCCTGCTCGCCACAACCAGAGAAAAGCCCAAGCGCAGCAACGAAGACCCAACACAGCCAAAAAAGACAAAATAAAATAAAATTAATTAATTAATTTAAAAATATATCTGACAAAGGACTTGTATCTAGAATATGTAAAGAAATCTCAAAACTCAAAGGTAAAAAAAAGAGAAATCAATCCAGTTAGAAAATGGACAAAAGACATGAACTGAACATTTCACCAAAGAGGATATAAAGATGCCAAATAACACTGTAAAAGACTTTCAACATAATTAGCTATTAGAAAAATGCAAATTAAAACCACATTGGCTTATCACTACACACTTATTATAACAGCTAACACTTTAAGAAACATATTACCAAATGCTGGTAAGGATGCAGATAAGCTAGATCCCTCATACATTTGGGAATGCAAAATGGTACAGATATCATGAAAAACAGTTTAGCAATTTCATACAAAACTAAACATACATTTGCCATAGGACCCCAAAATTACACTTCTAGGAACTTCTCCCAAAGAAATAACACCTATATATAATAAACATATCTTAGCTTCACTGCTATATTATTAATAGCCAAAAACTGGAAACAATCCAAATGTCCTTCAACAGGTGAATGGATAAACTGTGGCACATCCATTCAATGGAATAGTATTCAGTAACAAAAAGGAACAAACTATTGATATATGCAATTTGAATAGATCTCAAAGACATATACTGAGTGAGAAAAAAAAAGCCAATCCATGCTGGAGAGGGTGTAGAGAAAAGGGAACCCTCCTATACTGTTGGTGGGAATGTAAACTGGTACAGCCACTATGGAGAACAGTATGCAGATTCCTTAAAAAACTAAAATTAGAGCTACCATATGATCCAGCAATCCCACTCCTGGGCATATAACCAGAGAAAACCATAATTTGAAAAGATACATGCACCCCAATGTTCACTGCAGCACTATTTACAATAGCCAGGACATGGAAGCAACCTAAATGTCCATCAACAGAGGAATGGATAAAGAAGATGTGGCACATATATACAATGGAATATTCCTCAGCCATAAAAAAAAGAACGAAATAATGCCATTTGTAGCAACATGGATGGACCTAGAGATTATCATATTAAGTGAAGTAAGTCAGAAAGAGAAACACAAATATCATATGATATCACTTATATGTGGAATCTTAAAGGGTACACATGAACTTATCTACAAAACAGCAATAGAGTGACAGATGTAGAAAATAAACTTATGGTTACCGGGTTGGGGGGGGCAGGGTGCGTGTAGTAAGGGGGAGAGGGATAAATTGGGAGATTGGGATTGACACAAACACACTACTATATATAAAATAGGTAACTAATAAGGACCTACTGTATAGCACACGGAACTCTACTCAGTACTCTGCAATGGCCTATATGGGGAAGAATCTAAAACAGAGTGGATATATGTATATGTATAACAGATTCACTTTGCTGTACACCTGAAACTAACACAACATTGTAAATCAACTATACCCCAATAAAAATTTTTTTAAAAAGCCAATCTTCAAAGATTAAATATTCTCCGATTTAATTTATATAACAGTCAAAAAATGAAAAATATTATAGAAATGTAAAACAGATCAGTAATTCCCAGAGTTTATGGATAGAGGGAGTGGGAATAGTATAAGTATAAAGGAATGCAGAATTCCCTTGTGGTGATGGAATGGTTCTGTATCTTCACTGTAGTGGCAGTTACATTAATATATACTTGTGATAAAACTGCAAAGAAGTGCATACAAAGACTGTTGAAAACTGAATAAGGTTTCAGAAACCTTATTCAGAGTGCATTATTGATACTGCAGAGTGTATCAATGTCAATTTCCTGGTTTTGAAACTGCCATACAATTAAGCAAGATATTACCACTGGGGCAAGCTTGGTAATAGTACAGGGGCCCTCTCTGTACTATTTTTGCAACTTCCTGTGGTTTATAATTATTTCAAAATAATTTTTTAGATCTAGTCTAACACAATTTGCAATTCTCTAAATTCACTATATTTTTTAATGTCCTCTAAAGGTACCTTAAACCTGCTACAACCAAACTTCAGTTTTGATAACACTCTTGTTTCTCTGTATTTCCTGCTTATGTGTTGAATTTGTGAGTAGAGGTTTCCTTTATACTGCATGGATATCAGATAGTTTTCAATAAAAGGCATTTTAGGGAAGTGAACAAAAAGAGACCCATTCGCTTCACTACGCTCCTGTGCTTCACTAGCAAGCACAACTTACACAACCAAAAGAGCACTGCCAATTGAAATGGTCAAGAGGATGGAAGACTCCCACATGTAAACAAAAAAATGCACAAATAAGCAAACAAAAATATGAGAGATTGTTAATGCTGAAAAATGAGAACTGGAGGGGGAAAAAATGCTTGGAAATGACGAATATGAATTTGTTTGTGAATCTCTAGAATCCTGGAATAATAATCAATCCTCTTGAGAAAAGATTGTAAAACAATGAAAAAGCAATGGTAACTCACACATTAGTTACTCATGTCCTCCAAACAGTAGCCTAAAATGATCATGGATAATAGACCTATAACCTCTTAGGAAAAAAAGAAACTAATATGACCCCCCACACATTACTGATCTATTCTGACATCAAAGAGGAATCATTATGCTGTCTTTACAGTCCAAAGAGGAAAAAAAGAGGAATCCCATTCTTCCACAAATTGTCCTTTGGTCTACTGTCAAAGATGAAATACTGGGCTTCTCTGTGATGATAAAATCTTATATTTATACGGTAAGTCTGTAGCAGGTATGTTCTGAAGAACAAAGCTCACACATCTTAATCTTTTAAAAGAATAGAAAAGTATAATGTGAAAGCCCATAAACTTGCATGTAGTTAGGTAACAAAAGACAATTCATGTTTTAAAGACTGAGCATCAACTGTCATCTTTATTTTAGTTCTTTTCTTCTTTCTAACCCCACAAATACAATATTCTCCAAATAACTTAAAAATAAAGCAGATCATTTTTGAATGAGCCCAAGAGAACATGAAAAAATTAGTAGTAGCTGACAAACGCATTTCCTCTCAAAACATCCTATTTTTAAGAATAAAATACCTATGAAATTAAAAAGAGAAGACAGCGGTGCTCCCCAAATCGTTGGGCCAGGGGGCTGAAGCGAAACCAGACAGGCTCATTTTGGACTAGAGCAAGCAAAAGTGTCTGTATTTGTCCCAAGAAAAGAATCCAGAGAAATACAGAAATCCAGAAATACAAGGTAGAGCAAAGTGAAAGCCATGCCCCAGAGTCTGGTGATACTGAGGGATGTGGTGCAGACTTCTCTCAGAAGTGGAAATGCCTGGATTCTGCCCAGAAAGATTTGTACACAGATATGATATTGGGGAACTACAACATGGTATCACTGGGACTTTTTATCTTTAGCCAGACATTGTCTCCTCATTGGAGCAAAGGAAAGAGCCCAGGCAAGTTGTGACGGATGAGACAAAAAGGCATTTCTCAGGAAGACATGCGTACAACTGAAAGCCTTGATTATGCAGGCTCACTTTCAGCTAAGGATGGCCAAGCCATAGGACAGCTCTGACCAATAATTTGTAAACTGAAAGAATGAGATGTAGTTTACAGGTAAACTAACTTATGCTTGGCTAAAATGGACATAGTGAGTTAGCTTGTACTCCTGCTAGGAGGACAGATATGGGCCCTAGATATGCCCAGCCATCTTCTAAGCATTAGAATCAAGACCATATGCTAAGGATAGCAGAACCAAAAAGATAAATGATGAGTCAATGCGAAGGCCCAAACCACTTACCCCCACTTTCTTTGTGAGAAATACAAACCTCTATTTCCATAACTCACAGTTTGCGGGATTTTCTGTTCTTTGAGGGTACGTTCAGTTTCTGTTACATACACCTAAACGCGTAACTGATTTTATCACATTCAGTAATAGAGAATGTAGCTGTGTTATGCAGCTATTCATAATTAAATATAACCAGTGGCTACTTGCTTATCATTTATGCAAATAAAAATAAATTATATTGATGATATTGAGTAACATACAATTTTATTAGTAAAAGAAATATTTCTCACTGCTAAATATTTGGAAAACTTCAAGGTTATCTATACAAGAAATATATTTGAAGACTTGGTTTCTGATTATCACATTTTAGATTACAGACCTAGAGGATATACCCAGAAACTGTCTAATTGTAATTTATCCTTCAATGGATCTATTAAAATACACATGAGTATTCCATTCCTTTGTTTTATGTATCTCATTGCAAATTCAAACATACTGAAAAGAACTGAAATCATCAAATAAAAAAAGAGAGGATAAAACAGACAAGGCAAGACATGGGATTTAAATTTTTTTTCTTATTAATAGGTCATAAGTTCAGATTCCACTAGATAATTCTTTCATTTGCAAACTTTTAAGTTGCTATTATGTATTTTTTTCTTCTTATTTTCAAAGTCATTCCTGCTATTAGTAAACTCGGTATGACCATTCCTCCAAGCATCCAGAGTTCAGGAGGAAGAAAATCCCTGCAGCTGTTTGATGTCCAAGAATATGAACCCTTAGCAGTCAGATGAAAGAAGAGAAAAGACAGAAACGGAAGATCAAGAGAAGAGTGATTTGGGGTTTCTGCAGGGTAGCATTTACCTCTCTCAATAAAGGGAGCTTTGTGCTCATTACGTCCCAGAATTCATCTTGCCTTCAGCTTGTAGCAAACTGGCAACTGCCTTATCATTTCCTCTCCAAATTAAGGATCAAAATTTAAACATATTCTTTTCTTTCTCCATTAGATTATGATTAAAATTACCACCTCCTCACCTCATTCACACAAATGCACTACTAGGAAAGAGAAGGAACCCCTTAAAGTAAAGATGCTGTTAAGCAGCAAAATGAAGAGTTGTGGGGAATTTCCGGTCAGGTTATTTATCTGATGGTTGATTTCAGGACACAGGATTAAAGAAGCGATATCTTTACATATATTCCTCATCCTCAAGAAACCCCTATAAGGTGGGTCCAATCTATATTCTTCCAAAAAAGAAACTGAGGTTCACAGAGGTTGACTAAGTTGCCCTCGAATTCGAAGCTGTTTAGCATTTACGACAGCTAAAATTCAAGCTTCATCTTGCTCTTGTGCTTTGCAACATGGACACTCAGCCATATGTTTATTTTTTTTCCATTTCACATGTGAAGAAGCTAAACTTAGGATCTCAGCTATTATGATCTTTTAAACATCAGAAATCAATCAGGTAAGTCACCATAACTTAATGTCAATTGTATAATAAATTAATGAATGTAGATTGTATAACAACGTGTGTTTAATGTAGAATTTTGCCTTCTGTTGATGTACTAGGTTCCTGTTACCCTAAACACAAAACAGAACAGGGGCTGCTCTTGGATCTTAAGCACAAAAAAAAAAAAAACAAAAAAAAAACCTGGATTCTAAACAGTAGTGAGCATCTACTGATGAGTGGACATCACTACATGAAGAGAATCTACTCTTCTGTAAAACAGTAAAGTTACTTTAGAATGAAAGGTAGCTGAGAGCAGCAATTCTCTCCACTGAAAACCCTTTCATGTTTTCCTTTAATATCTATAAATGTATAATTGAAGTTTTACACATGCTTTTAAATAGCAGCAGCATGATACGCTTATCAATCTAAAACGATAGCACATTTCACAGGGTCTGTGTTATCATCTCACTGACTAACTAGGGCCAGCCTGGTGGGAGCTGAACTGAATCGTCTAAGAAGTTACCACACAGAGTCATTTCTCAGGAGATGGTGCAGCAGGCGCCAGAGCCTAAACTAAACCAAATGCTCCATGGAGTCATTTTAAGGCACTTTGAAAATAAGAAGAGGTCACAGCCTCTTGCCCATCACTGTAAAGAATTCAGGAGTGACTCTGGAGTTAGTACAGACCTCAGCTGCAAGGCACAAAGGAATCTACTGCTAGTACAGAAGAGCAGGACAGGTATGACTTATAATTTTTGGATTCTTCTTTGCCTTCTAGAATCATTGACATTTGACTTTCTTCAGAGCCTGCAACTTGGCCAGGCACTGAGAGAAAAGTGCACCATTCAGCTACAATATAAAATTTCTGCACCACAAGAATCAGTCTTTGGTGTGGTTGCTATTACATGAAATCTAAACTACATTCTAATTCTGATTAGATACCAGTGTAAAAGCTATTTTCATTTCTAACAAAATAGAGATGTTCACTGTAATTGTGATACTTAACACACTTGAGCTCACAAAAACCTCTCTTCCTATTCTTGAGCATGCAATTTGACCTGAGGCTCTCTTCAAACTGAATATTCCTTCAGTGATTAAACCCTTAGTCTCTGTGGAATATGGAAATATCTAATTAATAACAAATTTCTTTATTTTCTCTGGTTATTTTTAGCTTTTTCCTTGAACATACATTCCCCTACCCGAGACTACCACACATAACTCCTGACAACTACTGCTTCTTCTCCTTCTGTCCATCCTAGCATTCCTAACATTTTTAGCTTAAGGTGAGCTTACCTGAGACTTACTTGTGTAGAAAAGAGAAAAACAAAACACTATACTGTTTCCTGTAGGCCAGGTACAGTTTTACAGACTGAGAATATAACAGTGAGCAAACAATATAGACAATGTGACTACCCATAGGAGCAAATAACCCAGTGGGAGATACAAAAGAGCAGAAACACAACTTCATTACAGTGGATGATCACCCTTACAATACAGGTTTTCAAGGTGGTAGGTAAGAGGTGCGAAGAAGGTTTGGGGATGGGAAGAAGTCAGGGAAGGCATTTAATATATATCTCTAGGCTGTGTCCTGAAGTACGTACAGGCACTAACAAGACAGAAGCAAAGTATGCATCAAGCAGAAGAAATAACATGTACAAAAGCCATAGCTGGACCCATGGCTAGACCAAAACAGGTGGCATCCAAGACTGGATAATATTCTGGCACACTTCAAATTGATCTTCTTTAAACATTTGGTAAAGATCTATTTTATGGGGTAGAGAAAAATTATTTTCTATTAATAAAAATTAAATATAGAAATGGGTTCCCTTTTTAATTCATTTCTACTAAGCCAAAAGCATCATTCTTCTGATAAAGATCAGAAAATGTTTCTAGTTCTTGACCTCTCCTGCCTTTTACTCAGTGATCCTTCTAGACTCCTTACTTCTCACAAACCTACACAAAATAAAAAATGAAAATCTTCAGTATTTAAGAAAGGACTACATGTGTAAAACAGGTATCATGTTTCCAATTTATTCTAGTGATATTTTAGTGCCCCTTATAGAATAGCCCCCAGACATCCTAGCTACCTCTTTACACTTAGCCCCCTTCTGATTAGGTGGTACAGAGTGAGAAGGAGGATCCAAAGATGAGGCTAAAAAGGTAGACAGGAACCAGATAATACAGAGTTTTGTAGGTCACGAGAAAGAGACTACGCTGTACCTTAAAAGCCATGGAATTGTTGAGAAGATTTGAAAAGGGAGACCAACTGTGAGGCTGTTTTTATAAACCAGGCTAGAGATGCTAGCAACTTGAGTAGGAGGAGAGCAGTAGGAATACAGTGTGGCATATACTTGAAAAGTAGTTAGGAGCTACTACTGACCAGACTTAGAGACAAAAAGAAGGGGAGAGGAGTAACTAAGGATAAGTCTTAAGTTTTAGGCTTGAGTAGTTGGGAGAGGAGGATAACACACACTGAGATAAGGTATAAAAGGACAATCAGGCTTGGGATGAAACACCCTAAGTTCAGTTTTATACACATTGAGTTTTACACTTACACTACATCAAAATGCAGATATTTATAAATAAGACCAGGAGACTAAGACCAGGGGAGATTTAGGGTGAAGCTAGATGTGGGCAGCCTCAGTACATAGATGGAATTCATGGGATGGATGAGAATGCTTAAGGAAAGTATGTGTATAAAACAGAAATACATAAAGGAACCTAGGGAAGAGCCCTGAGAATCTCTTATATTAATGATCTGAAAGAGGCTGAGGAGAAACCACCAGAGAAAATGGAAGAAAAGCAAGAGTACACATCATGGCTTCAAGGATCTAATAAGTGGTCCAAAACGTTCAATGCTAGAAATTAAGAGAAAGAAAGAGGTATTCACTAAATTACCAAGAAGTCATTTTTTGTGAACTTGTTGGAACAGTTTTATTAAAGAAAGATTAATCCCAGTTGCAGCAAGCCATGTGAATAACTCACCACAACCGAATCTCGGGGTCTTCATCTGTAAAACAGGAAAAACAAAAATACCCACACTTCCTACCTTGTAGTTTTGTTATTAGGGTTAAATTAAATACTATAACATATGTAAAAGTTACTATATAAACAGAGGGTATAGACAAGTGTTACTGTAACTGTGTTGTTCATCCTCCTGTTCACAAATGTCAGTTTTCTGTTCCACCCACGTGGTCGATAAGTCACATTTGACTTACACTGGCCAATATGTGTATCAGCAGAAGTGGCTGATTGCTTGGCAAAAGCTGTAAGAAATAGTGCATAGTTCAAAATGTTCTCTGTTCCTTGCCCCTGCCACTGTAGAAGCATGTTTCAAAATGAAGACTTCATCAGCCTAGATCCTTGAATGATTGCCATGAGTAGAGCCTGACTCACGCTGACATGTAGCATGGGGACAAATAATGTTGTTTTAAAACACTACGATGTTGGAATTATGATACAGCAACTAATTGCAGCACAAATAACAGGTGAAAAAAGCAGGAAAGCCAAGAGGAAAATCCTATCTTAGAAGGTAATCAATGAGACATCACAGGGCCTGTCACCCACGCTAATGTCTAATTTTTATTTTATGGCACGGAGTAATTCACTAACCCTCACACTTGATTCAACATTCCTACAGTTACAGAGAAGGTAAACAAGAACAAAGGTACATAATGGAATTTCTAATGAAGACACAGTGTTTGGGAAAGAATAAGACAGTCCATCAATGAGAAACTGCCTCCCCCATCACCATTATACTGTTATTATTTGTACCCTAAATTTTCTTCACTCCTTAGTAAGCATACTTTGCATCTATGTTTGACTGGTTGTATATTTGTGTTAGGCCAAAGACACACTGCCCAAGTGGGTTATTAGAAATGAACGGAAAATAGGAAAAGTAATCAGGACCATACTTAACGAAGGAGAAATTCTTTAATTCTTCAAATGCTAACAGTAAAAGTTACTGCTGCCAAACGCCAAATTACTATTTGATATGCCTAAAGGGAACATGTGTGCTGGAAAATGGCAATTACTCAGAACCAAGGCCAGAAGTAGAATCCAGGTCAGAGTGAGGCACAAGGACCCACTGGACCAGCCTTTTCATCAAGAACACTGGACTGCTCCCACTTCTTTATTCTGGCCTTTGTCCCTCTCATTAGTTCTGACAAACCATGAAAGAGGATCAAAACTGCTTCAATCCCAATGGAGCTGAAGTGAATTACATGAAAGAAACACTTAACAAGGGAGGTCTGTCTACTTGTAATCATTTTTTTAAAACAGAGAGGGGAGAAACGGAGACAAAACATTTCCACAACTCTGCTTTTAGAAATGTCTTACGTGTCATTTTACAAAGCAACCAAGTAAATTAGTGTCATCAAAAAAGTCGGACCACCATCTTTTGCTCTAAATTTTTTTACTATTTCTAAACCAAATCCAATCCTGAACAATGAAGATCATACACTAAATTTCTTTGAAAGCACATATTGTAAACACTGAAGGCAATTTCACAAGGCTGCTCCCCAAATGGCTTATATAAAGGCCCAACATCTGATTAACTTAGCAACAGCTCAAGGTGACTCCTTTGAGGAGGGCCCATGCATTAGGATATACAAGCTCTGGAATGAAGTGTTGTATTCAACTTTGTGTCCCTTACTCTTTGTTCCTAAAGGACCCTTAATAAACAGTTGCTGAATTGAGTACAGGTAATAAGTGACAATGCCAGGTCATGAACCTAAGACTTTTATTTTCCCAAACTCCAAATCAACCGTGTTTCATTACCCCTAATGCTGCTTCTTGCCAAGTAACTACTAGAAGTTTTCTATTACTTGAAACTGTGACTAGGTATTCTGTTGCCATGGTAATTTTCAAGTGGCTCTGCTAAAAGGGCAGAAACCATTAAATCGCAATGTGCTTATCTCACAAATATAACTACTATAACTAGCATAACAACTATTTTAGTCTTAAAAATTATACCTTTTAAGTTCAGCTGACTACTGGAACTATTATCCTAGCAACTTCAGCATGATAGGAGACGAGCTAAAAGTAAAGCATACTAAATGGGCCTCTAGAAGTCTGGCTTTCCTCGCCTTTCTCCAGCTTCAGGATGGCAATCCCAAACACGGGTTAGTACTCGTCAATGATGGCCCAAGGGGTAAAAAACAAGGACCAAGATAAGCTTAATCTTCTCTGAGAGGGGGAATATTAACAAGGAAAAAAAAGCTGCCTGAAAGAATCCTATATAAAATCACAATATTTGCTATAAAATAAGCGAGAAGGTTTTAAAAGCGCAATTACACAGGCCGGGTGTTATGCACACGCTAATTCACAGGACCACTCTAGTCCACGGAAGGGTCAGAAAACCTGCAGTGCAGTTGCCTAACTCCGCATCAGCACCTGAGGAAACGGGTGCTGGCAGCCAAAGCACACACCCAATGGCGCAAAACTGGCGATTCGAAGGGAGGGGAGAGGTATGAGGAAAGTTTATTCAGCGCTTCTGCCTCTAGTCCGGCGGCAAGAGTTGTCAACCCGCAACTCCGGAAGCCATTGAACCCAATTACCGGACTCAACTCGTCGCCCAAGCCCGGAAGTTGCTACCCACCAAGGTGGGGGGCGGGGCCGGCGGGGGTGGAGCCGGCGAGGGGCGGGGCCCGCACGTACGAGAGCCAACGGGCGGCCCTAGCCGCAAGCTCGCGGCTGCAAGGCGGGCTGCTGGGTTCTGTGGAGTGGGTGAGGGGGGGCAGTGGGGGGGGGGGGCGGGGGGGAGTCGGGGGACAGCACCAAGGTGGGGCTGTACCTGCGCTGGAATTCCGGAGCGAAGGGCTTCAGGTACGGGTCTGCCTCTAGAAGTCGGGCTAGTTCGGGCATGTCCGCTAAGGCAGCGGCCGGCGCCTCCTCAGAGCATTCGGACCGAGCCTCCCGAGCCGGGTGACCCGCCGAAGCCGCCATCTTCCGCCGCAGCCCGAGTAGCCGAGGCCCGAGAGGGTCGAGTGGAGCGGGAGCGGGAGCTCTAGCCGGGAGGACGCCCAGGCGAGCTGAGGCAAGCCGCGGAGGCCCAGTTCCCTTTATAGCGGAGAGGACGGCCGCCTGTCCCCCTTCTCCCCCCCGCCGGCAGGGAGGAGCAGGACCCGGAGTGATCCCCGGACGCACGTCCCAAGAGGGGAGGAGGCGCCCAGGCCTCTCCGCCTACTCACGCGGCTCGCGCGGGAGGCCGCGGAGACCTGCCCCTTCCTCCCGCCGCGTCTCTGCCCCTGTGCCCAGGCCACCGCAGGAGGCGGTCCCAAGCGGACCTCGCTCAGCCTTGACCTTTCTTACTCTGACCCATTCTTGGCTGCGGAGAACCGCCGTGCCACACACCCCCCCCCCCCCCAGCTTTCCTTTCTTTGAACAAGTCTCACTGGCGGCATGCCTTTCAAATGGATATATGGTTTTCTTGGAAGGGACTTTTCTTCTCTAAGTTCTGAGAGAATCCTGTAATCGTCCCAGAGATACTCTGGTGTTCTGGTATTATTCTCTGGGTTACCAAGGACTGAGAATTGGAATTATGAAAACTTTTACCATTCCCCATAACCTCAAAAAGAAATAAAGAAAGAAAAAGGCCCTTTGCCTTTTAAAATAATTGCTGTAAACAAACTTTTCAACAATTAAACTATTCTTAATGAGACAAACGGTACAGGGAAGAGCATTAGAATTCAGCTGTGCCACTTACTAACGAAGTGATAAGGCAAGAAATCGCTTCATCTTGGCCTAAGAATGGGGGTCGCTAGGTAGTCTACCCCACTTGGAACTTACTTATATTCTTTCATTCCCATTAACTGACGGGTTTCTAGCTCACAGATCCTTTTCTAAGAGTACAGAATTGTGCACCGAGACAGTTGGACCGACCAACCCAGGAGTTTCCAAGCTACTTTGTACTTAGAAACTGGAGAGGCTTGGAGTATATCTGTCCCAGTTAAGTTCGAGGTGTGGACAATCCAAGTGGCTATGGAGAAGGACGTGTTGATCAGCCACGAACCTTGAATTTTAAAATGTTCAAAACATTTTTTGTGAAGGGGTTAATAAGGACTTGATGAAAGATATCTAGTAACAGAGGGCCTCAAAGTGAAAGAGTGGAGGACTTGGAAAACCTTCAGAAAGGCATGTCTTATTAATCCCATAAAGATGACAACATGCAAACATTTGTAAATTATAAAACAACACTTGAAACTCAGAAGCAGGATACCCAATAGACCCACAGACCTGTATCCCAATCCGAAACTTGTCTCATAAATCCTGCCTATTGAAATCTGTGTTTAGCTGGTTAAGAGTCCTAAACCAAGTGTCTCCAAGACTTACCCTAAGTCAGTCTTCTCATCCTTTCTGCTGTCACTCTTAACGCAGGCAGCCTTCCTCTCTCATTTGGACTAACATATCTAAGGGTTTCCCCTTTCTCTTTCTCACCTCCAATCCATTCTCTAGTGTTTCTCGAGCTTTAATGTGCATATGAATCACCTAGGGATCCTGTTAAAAGAACAGACTTTCAGTTCTGAGTGGTGCCTCATACTCTGTAATTTTAACAAGCTCAGAGGTGATGCTGCCTCTGCAGGTTGGAAGCACAGTTTGAATAGTAAGGCTCTATGCAAGGAATAAATCATACAACCTAAATGACATGCTTGGTTCACCTGGAGTTAAAAATAAACTCCCTACTCTTCCCTTACAAGGCTTCCATAATCTGGTCCCTGCCTACCTTTCCACTGCTTATCAGTCTCTGGCTTTACTATGCTGTAGTCACACTGACTTCCCTGAAACTCACTGAGCACTTTGTAGCCTCTGAGACTTTACTTGCCCTTCTCTCTATTGAGAATTCACTTCCCATAGCTGTTTCCTTCCCAGCATTCATTGAGTTCTCACCATAAATGTCAACTCATCTCTGAGAAGCCTCTAATTCCACTATCTAAATATCTCAATATCTTCTCTCCTATGCAACAGTTAACAAAATGTGTGTATCTTTTTCTCTTTTATTTATTGATCTCCCACTTTAGAATGTAAACTCCAAGAGAGCAGGGACCCATTTTACCTTGTTCACTATTGAAAAAGTATTTATTGAAATCCCATGTGCCAGCCAGTTTCCTAGGTACTGGGGATTAGTGATGAATAATACAAGTCCCAGTTGTCATAAAGCTCACAGAATAGGTAAATCTGTAGAGACAGAAAGTAGAGTGTTGGTTTCCCAGGGCTGAAGGAAATAGAGAATGACTGCTAATGGGGAGAGGGTTTCTTTTAAGGGTGATGATAATTTTCTAGAATTGATTGTGGTCATGGTCGCACAGCTCTGTGGCTAGACTCAAAACTATTGGAATTGTACACTTTCAGTAGGTGCATGGTATGTGGATTATAGCTCAGTAAAGGTGTTTTTAAAATACCAAAAAAGAACTTTTAAAGTATAAATAATATGAAATATACTCTTTAAAACTAACATATATCTCCTGTTGAAAATTACTAGGAGAAAAAAAAAGAAAAACAGAGATCTGTGACCAAACTCTAGAGAGAGAAGTAGAAAGTAAGTAACTTTAAATAAAAACCAGCAGTGATGATAAAGGAGAATGTGGTTTCTGAGAAGACAAAGGAGAAATTCCAGAAAGAAGAGAGTGATAATAACCCTTTTATCTTTAATAATGTCATTGATAACCCAGGTTCCTTGGTTCTTTCATTTCCTCATTGTGTAGGCTTTGACCTCAATTTTGTCTCCTCATTGTTATAAAATGGCTGCCACAGCTCTAAGTGGCACTTCTTCATAAGGCCACATTTAAAGGAAAGAAAAATGTTTATACCGTCCATCTTTGCCTAAGGGAAAACTCCTTCATAGCTCTTTGGCTAGAGCTAGGTCACATACCCACCCCTGCACCACTGACATAGAGGAATATGACTACCATGCTTGGTTTAAATTAATTGTGATTCACTGCTTGAATTGGGTCCACCTTCCCTTACTGCATTGCTGCCCAACATCTCGATAAAATGGTGATTCAACTGACATGGAAAAGCAGGATGGGTAATCATGTCTGCCACATTTTCCTTTGCTACCCATCCTAGATTCCACTACCCATGAAGCTTGCCCGTGTTATTAACTATCTCGTCTCCTTACCATACTTATATGGCAAAACCTCAACCTAGAGTTGTTGAATTTGCCTTCCCCATTCCTAAATCCAGACTGGTTCTGGGGAATACCAAAAAACAAACAAAACTCCATAACTGTAGAAACAAAAACCCTTCCTCATGCAAGGCAATCACAATTTTACAGGCCATACACTGCATAAGGTATGCCCAACCAAGAGGGCAAATGAAGGCATTTGCCCTGAGGAAGAAGAACCATTTCCTTTGCATGAAGGTGCCTCTCCCTCCTCAAGCTATGAAACCTTAGGAGTGTGCCCACCAACAGGAGGCACTTCTTCCTAAATCACAAAGGTGAGTGGCAGTCCTGCCCTCAGTTCTCTTCCTCTCCCTTGACCATAACACTCCTCTTTCTTCATTGCCAAGTGCTTGAGAGACTATCCCATTTACTGTTTAACACACTGTGGGCTCACTTATGTTTCTACTGTATTGAAACTCCTCTTTCCAAAACACCCAAAATCACCTAGCTGTTAAACCCAATGGGCAGTTTTCAGTTTTCCTATTTAATCTCTGAAGATTTGGAACTGCTGATCATTTTTTTCTCATCTATTGAGAAAGAAAAGGGTAGAAAGTTGTGACAGAATTTGAGCTAATAAAGATGTTTAGCCACTGTGAGATATGAGAAAGAAAACAAGTCGAGGACAAGAGGATTCCTGAATAATGATGAGAGCACAGCAGAGGCTGGATATCAGATACCTGAAATAGTGCCACATGGCCCAACCATTAGTTTTTGTTCATTGCTTGGTAAGCTGGGTGTGTGAGCTCAAAAAAATAAGTATTTGAATGAAGCTAGAGTTGGAGATTTACAGGGTGAGAATAGTAGAAGATCAGTAGGGCTGAGAAACTTGTGCTGGTGACCATGTCACATAATACTTAGCCATGGAATTCACTTAGTAAGGGTGGTTAAAACAATAAGGGAATTAAAAGATCTTTGTTAGTGCTCGATACTGATTTAGCAAGGATAAGAAAAGTGGTTGACAAAAAGAAAGTTGTTTGTGGTTAGATAAGAGCAGTGACTGGATTTATCCAGACTGCCTGAGTTCTCATCAGAGCTCCCCGGCGTGAAACTTGGCAAATTACTTTGCCTCTCTATGCCTTCATTTTCTCTTTTTTTCTAAATTTTATTGGAGTATAGTTGATTTACAATGTTGTGTTAGTTTCAGGTGTACAGCAAAGTGATCCAGTTATACACATACATATATTCATTCTTTTTTAGATTCTTTTTTCGTATAGATTATAACAGAATATTGAGTAGAGTTCCCTCTGCTATACAGTAGGTCCTTCTTGGTTATCTATCTTATATATAGTAGTGTGTGTGTGGTCATCCCAAGCTCCCGATTTATCCCTCACCGCTCCACATTTCCCCTTTGGTAACCGTAAGTTTGCTTTCGATATCTATCTGTTAAGTCTGTTTCTGTTTTGTAAATAAGTTCATTTGTATCATTTTTTAAAATTAGATTCCACATATGAGTGATATCATATGATTTTTGTCTTACTCTATCTGACTTCCCTCCTCTCTAGGTCCATCCCCTATACCTTCATTTTCTTAATTGCAAAGTAGAGTGAGGATTAAATAAGAATAGTTAATTATTTAATGAGTTCTTAGGATAGTGTCTGTCATATAGTAAGCACTATATGTGTTAGCTATAATTATTACTATTATTATTAATAGATAATATACTTACTTTAGGAGGAAAGTGTGGCTTTTCCATCCCTATATCCATAACACACATTCCAATTTCTCCATATTAATATTTAACTTATTCATTGATTCTGGATATGGCATACTTAAACATGGAAGAAACATGAGGATGGGTAGTTTTTATTTATTTTACAAATTAAATATTTGAATGCCTACTATTTTCAAGGCATTATAGTAAAGCATTATGATCACGTAAAGAGCTTTGATATAATCCATTAAGATATTCACAATATTAGACAATTCATACATGAAAATTTAAACAATGACAGCTCAAATAGTATACAGTTGTATTAATACCATATTTTAAAATTTAATGAAGTTTTAAAATCCTATTATTTATCTTCCTTCCCCTTGCTCTTTCTCCCTCTGCCCCTCAGTACTAAAAGTGTTATCTTCTTTGAAGTAATGGAATTTAATTAGATATATATTCCTTGAAATTTCTCCATTGAAATATTCTAAAACTTGATAAGGCAATGGTTACACAATTCTATAAATTTACAAAAATGTCACTGAATTATACATTTAAAACAGGTGAATTTTATGGTGTGTAAATTACACCTCATAAAGGTAGTTTAACAGTTTATCTTGCATAAGACTGTAACTAAGACTCTCCATTGAAAAGGTGGATCTAATGGCTGGCAAGTATTGGTATCCCAGTCTCTAAACTGACATCCACTTATTTCTGGATTAAATTCAACAGAGGCAATGCTCAGCCAAACGTCCCCTCTACCACCTGCCAAGCCTCTCGGGGACCCTGGAGGAAGAGAAGTTCATTCTGTCTTCAGACTCATTCACCCTCTCACCTCTCTACTTAGATGGCCAAGTGGTGAGTGTTCAATGTGATGGTGATTGTTACCACCTGGAAACCAGAGTGAGGCAAACAACTTTTCCAGAGATGGTATTTAATTGTTTTTAGGTGATAATCATTTCCAATTACTTTTGTCCTAAGTTGTATGAGAACCAGTGACATAAAGGTGAAAGGCTCTAATTTTTGTGACAAATCCTCTGAGCATCTGGTCCTCTCCATAAGAATTTAAGCAATTTCCCTTTATCTCAGACCTACCCAAGCAAAACAGTAATTTTTATTTCACTCAAAGTACAGGCATCCTTTATGCCTTTATGTTATCTCTAGTGATTATTTTATATCTGAAATTTTCAGTACTTCTCAATTGTTTCTTATTTGAAAGTTTTGCAAACTTTCAGGTGCAAGATCTTGTAAGAAAGAATCAGGTAGCTGAGCTTATCGTAATGGAGTCACTCTGAAAAGATGGCAGCGATTCTTCAGAATAATAGTTAATAATAATAACACACTGCCTTCTACAGTCTAGGAGAACTATTTTATACTGCCTTTCAGAAAGGTGACTATGAAGGATAAATGCAAGTTTTTTTTAAAGACTTAAAAATTAAACGAAAAAAATTTAAAACAATGTATCTGTCAACTTTACCTAAATGGAACTCAGGTCTCTGGCAAACCTTGCCAGTCCAGAACCAAGCAGAGAGCCAGAAAATGGGGGTAGCGGGGCAGGGGCTTTTTTATCATATAAAATTTGTCACAGAGCCCATGGGTTAAAGCCTCTTCTAATATGCTTATAGGAAGTTACCTCCTACCCCCATCACCTATTATAGTAGCTTGAATGGTGGTCCCCCAAAAGATATGCCCATGTCCTAATCCTTAGAACCTGTGAATGTTACCTTATTTGGGGAAGGTCTTTGCAGATACAATTAGATTAAGGATCTTGAGGAGATCATCCTGGATAATCTGGATGGGTCCTAAGTCCAATGAGAGTGTCCTTAGAAGAGAAGAACTGCAGAGGAGATAGTCACAGAGAAGAGAAGGCAATGTGACTGTGAAGGCAGAGATTTGAGTGATACAGCCACAAGTCAGGGAATACCAACAGGCACCAGAAGGTGGAAAAGGCAAAGAACAGATTCTTCCCGGAGCGTTCAGAGGAAATATGACCTTGCCAACACCTTGATTTCAGACTTCTGGGCTCCAGAACTGTGAGAGAATAAATTTCTGTTGTTTTAACTCACCTAGTTTCTGGTAATTTGTCTTGACAGCCTTAGGATACTGATAGACCTATTCAGTTTTTTTAAAATGAGTTCTCAATGATTGCAGATGGGAAGCAAATCACATGGCTGAGGGATTGCTTTAGAACATTAATTGGCTTATATATATATACCACATATTCAAAAATGGGATTTGAGGTAGCTAATAAAAATACTTGTGTTAAATGAAACAATACTTGACAAAAGCAAAAAACAACAAATCAGAACAGAAAAAATCCATGACATTTGAGCTCAGACCTTAGTTCTTAGGTTCCTAGAAGTAGCAAAAGCAAAGAAGGAAAGATATTAGGTATTTATAATTCCATAAAGTTTGAATTGTTTTTCCTAGTTAGAAATCTATAAATGATGGGTATTGAGTAACATTTTGAATAATATACTTGGAATACAATTTTAGGTTAACTACAAAGGCCTTTCCTAGATAGTTTTTTCCTATGGGTAGCAGTATGTTATTGTTGTAATGAACACAGACCTTGGAACTAGGCTGCCTGGGTTTAGATATCTATCTGCCACTCACTTGCTGTGTGACCATGGCAAGTTAATCTCTTTGTGCCTTAATTTCCATTTCTGTAAAATGGGAATGATAATAGTGTCTGCTTTCATATTGAGAAGATTAAATGGCTCAATACATATAAGGTATTTAGAACATAGCATATAATAATCATTCAATAAATGCTAGCATTTATATTTCTTCTAAGGCAAAACAATAGCAAAGGAGAGTGATGTGTTCCATATACAAACTTTGCAATAATCTAGATTAGTACAAAAGTAAGAAGGTGTTAAGACCTGAGGATGGTTAGCACACCCTCAGGAAAAAAAGAAATGTGTTATTATGTCAATGAAACCTGACGTAGGTTCTGGTGGACACTAACACTGAACTGAGGTTTTCTAAAGAAACTCTCTAACCAGGAACCAATGTGTTCCTTGGATCAATGTTGGTAAACAAATGCTTGTTACCAATCCATAAAGAAAAATACAGGAATTGAGAGAAAGTGCTTAAAAACTTCAGTGTCAATTTGAATAATTTTATATCTGAAAAATATAATATTAAAAATGTGGGCTTGTATTTGACATTTTATAATTTTTATTTCTCTAAAAAAATGATTTTAATTTTATTTTATGAAACTAATGATCCATGACTGATTGTGGGGGAAATAACTTTTCCTTCATCACTTGTAGTTTGATAAGCTTTGTGCTAGACAGAACCAGAACTCTTCTCAGAAAATTTGTTATCTGCAAGTACCCTGATGAGTACATACTAGATACTCCCAAATTCTCATTTTTTTAAAAAAGGGATTATACTGACTTGGAACATTTTAAAAATAATTAGAATTTATGTTTTACGTGTTCAAGGTCAAAGCTAAATTATTCACATAGGGCCTTGTCAGAGATGCTGATCTGTTCAAATTGCATTGTAAGATGACCATGCCAAGTTATTGAAGGACAAATTGTAAAGGGTGGGGAAGTTGGCTAGGATACTACCCTGTTACATATTCTTTAGGTAGAAATGTCTTTGGAGTTAAATAGGTTGAGCCCACTGACAATAAAGAAACAGGCAAAGGATGGCTCAAAAGACTATAAAATGCCTATTTACTAAAGCAAAATAATCTGGGTGCTTTAACCATAAACCTAGTCGTACCATATTCTGCTGTAGGACATAAAGTTTTAACCTGAGAATAATAATTTCTCATATTTTGGACTTTGAACATATTTGAATTCCAGTCTCAAACTCTGTCATTTATGAGCCATATGACCTTGGGCAAGTCACTCTCAAAACCTCAGTTTCATCTTCTATAGTATAGATTGTAATAAAGCATATCATTGGGAAGATATGACATTACAGTATGATAATATCAAGACCATCACTGGAAGGGTACTGGCCCAAGGCAACTCAATTAATTTAGGAGGAGGCAGAGTTGAGCTATTATGACTATATCTAATAAAAGTTACAGTAGGTAGCCTTCCCAACTCTTCCTTCAGCCCAATAGAAGGACTCTCCTAGTTGCCCCACCCAAAGGACAAAGAGCTCTGATAATATTGGGGTGGGTGAGTTATAATTATGATAGATTAAAATGCTTTAGGATACTGCTTGTGTAAAAATTAATGACAGTCGTCTTCAAAATGAACCTTTGCAACATTACATTTCTAAATTCCATATAGTGTATAATTGTGGGGGGGTTTTTTCAAGGAAGTTCTCTTTAAAACTAAATTATAGAGAAAAAAGAAGCTGACATAAATTAACTTTGAAAAACACTGTTTTGACTATATACTGTAAGGGTAAATAAAGAACTATACATAAACACTGTAATCTAATTGGTAAATTTATTTTTCACAAGGGTATGGGCTAGGAATTCTGCAATTCTGCTAGGCTACTCTGCATGTCCCACAATTGAAAAAAATAAGTAAATAAATTGTAGACAATGGAAGCCAGGTTTCTGGCTGTCAGAGATTGAGGTTATAAATAAGCAATGGGGGAAAGATAGCATAGACCCTGTGGTGCTAGAGTCAGAGATAGGAATATGAACTCAGGTACACACACACACACGCACACACAGAAATATCAATACCAAAGAATGTGTATACATTGGTTTGTATAATACATATATTTCTTAGCTCTGTCTGCTGAGAGGATAGGGAAGCAGTGACACCCCAGTAACAACAAGCATACCCAGCACCCAGATCTTAGTTTCTAAACACCATTCCCCAATAAAAAGAACCAGGGCTCCTTGAAGAAATGACTGATTCAAGGAGTGGGTAGGGGAAATTCAAGATAAGCCTGGAGCATTTTATAGTGCAAGAAAGTAAAATAATGTTTTTTAAAAAAAAGAATATGGGGGCATGTCAAAAGGACCACAGGAGCCTCAAGTGGTCCTCAGAAAGAGTCCTCAAATGGTCAAAGCAGGAATCATTTGAGCAATAAAATAAATAAGAGTAGTATTGGGCTCTTAGTAGTAGTAGCATTTATAACCCAAAAGAGCAAAGTAAAAATGAGTATACCCAAATGTATATAATTGATTGAACAAATATGTAAATGGGGGAGAAGGGAAAAATCTTCCTTCAGAAAAATTCCAAATAATTTATGTAGAGCCTCCCTACTCTAAGCAGTGGGGCTTAATTCTCCTCCACTGAAATGTGAGCTGGATTTAGTTACTTGCTTCCAAATTATAGAATATGGAAAACAGAAGAATAGGAAATTTATAGTGGAGAAACCTGTCAGACTCCATCTTAACTAAGCAATCAAAGTTAACACCACAAGTGACAAGACATGTTGATATGAGGTACCCCTTGATATGATTTGATAAGAAGCATTCTTCACCTCTGAGAGAGTCTTTTCCAAGATCCACTGAGAATTCCTAATTATGAGAAAATATCAGTCAAAACCAGATTGAAAGATGCTCTACAAAATACCTGACCAAGTACTCTTAAAAATCGTCCAGGTCATGAGGTACAAGAAAAGACTGGGAAACTGTCAGCAACTGAAGGATACATGATGACTAAAAGTAAAGTGGTGTCATAGAATGGATTCTGGAATAAAGCAAGATGAAATATTAATAAAATATCCAGTTCAGTTAATAGTAGTATACCAATGTTAATTTCTTAGGATTGATAAATGTCCTTATACAAGATGTTAGCATTAGAGGAAGCTGGGTAAAGGTATATGGGAATTCTTTGTGCTGTCTTTGCAACTTTTCTATAAATCTAAAATTATTTGAAAATAACTGTTTTTATGTTTATAATGTTAACTAAGATAAAATATTAATATTTGTTGATTTTGGAGAGAAAATACATGCAGGTTTCAAAAACTATTTTTCTATGATTTTAATTTTTTCTGAAAGAAAAATTATTGCAATATTCATTTCCCCCCTTTTTTCCCCAGCAGTGTTTAGTGCTTACACAAACCTTAATGTTAAATAAAAATATATGCTAATATTTTAGTAATATCATAGTTAATCAAAACTTTCTGACTCTTCTAATGGAATTAAGTGTAATAGATTTTCTGAGCTTAACTCTTTGAGTTTACAAAGCTGCCACTTAGTTATCTGGTGGCATAGTGTTCTGAGAAATTTAAAGGAACTGCTACAAGTACCTAATTAATCCTTACAAAGTTGAGATAATCTGATTCATTAAAAGAACAATGTGTGCCTGTCACCGAACTAAAAATTTTTTGTTGTTGTTGTTTTATGTCTCTGTTGGGTCTTCGTTTCTGTGCGAGGGCTTTCTCTAGTTGCGGCAAGCGGGGGCCACTCTTCATCGCGGTGCGCGCGCCTCTCACTATCGCAGCCTCTCTTGTTGCGGAGCACAGGCTCCAGACGCGCAGGCTCAGTAATTGTGGCTCACGGGCCCAGTCGCTCCGTGGCATGTGGGATCCTCCCAGACCAGGGCTCGAACCCGTGTCCCCTGCATTGGCAGGCAGACTCTCAACCACTGCGCCACCAGGGAAGTCCCCGAACTAAAAATTTTTAATTACCATCTTGTACTTTGCTGATAACTTGATCTTCAGTGAAAAAAAGTGACAGTCTTTATGTGATGTACCACAAAGTTTAAAGTGCAGAACTTTAGGAAATATGGAAAATCACAGATAAATGGCCTAGATTTTAAGAATTTATTTTTCTCCTTTTAAGATTATTTTCCCTATACTATTAGATTTTTAAAATAATTTAATAGCAACTCATTCTACTTGTCTTTCTAACTAGTTATTTCATTTTAGTAGCTAATACAAAAATTTCACACAACACTGAGAAACATAGGCCAGTGAATACTTGGAAATTGCTTTTCAGTTTGTTAATTCTTCCACTATTTGCTTCCATCTATTTTCATTCAAATGTTTCCATCTTTGCTAGAAATGTCTTCTATTTTTCAAGATTTTCTTTTATTTTATGCTCTTTTCTTTTTATTAGCAGTTGTAATAATGCCTGTAAAACTTGAAAAGACTCACAGTATTCAAAGATAATGCAGTGAAACACAGGTTATTTACTTGATATTGGTATTAAAGGATTTTTTTTTAAACAAAGATTCTGTTCTTACATAAAATTAACAATCTAGGTAGAAACTTACCAATGTCAAAACTTGTTTTGAGGGCTTCCCTGGTGGCGCAGTGGTTGAGAATCTGCCTGCCAATGCAGGGGACACGGGTTCGAGCCCTGGTCTGGGAAGATCCCACATGCCGCGGAGCAACTAGGCCCGTGAGCCACAATTACTGAACTTGCGCATCTGGAGCCTGTGCTCCGCAACAAGAGAGGCCACGATGGTGAGAGGCCCGCGCAACACGATGAGGAGTGGCCCCCGCTTGCCGCAGCTGGAGAGAGTCCTCGCACAGAAACGAAGACCCAACACAGCCATAAATAAATAAACAAATAAATAAAATTAAAAAAAAAAAAGTTCTAAATTACTTCTAAAAAAAAAAAAAAAACTTGTTTTGAGAACTTTCTTGAGATAATTAGTCTTACAGATATCCCTGCTTGCCCACATTTATGAACACTTCCTAAATTAACTATTATGTGGGAAGGTAACATTTCCTAGACCAACCATATTAAATTATTTCATGAGAGCATTTATCATTTTACCCGACTCACTGTTCTACTAGTTATACTGTACTTCTGAGCTAAAAAAACTGTTTGACAGAGAAAGGTTGAAACTTTTCCTTAGTAAGATGAGGTCAGAAAATCTAAGAATAGCTCCAATATAAAAGGATTGTAGAGATGGGATTTGAGGTACACATTTCTGTGAAGTTATCACTACTTATTAAATGACAGATACTCATGCAGTATCTAGGTTTGTTTTTTCTTTTTCTTTTTTTGTGAACAGTATTTGGAATAGAATTTCTTACTCATTAAAATCGATACTTCTCCAGAGTACAGGGAATGTAGTTTAAATTAAAAAGATATACATATGTATGTGTATGTAGAAAGAAACTTTGATTCAATATTTTACCATAAGCTGAATTTTCTACAAAAGAACAATGCATAGAGTTTCTTAATCTTCCTATCACTCATCTCCATTGTTAAGATCAGCTGGGATGTCAGCTTCAGGTCAGATGGAGTAACAAGTACTAGATTTACTGTCCTATATGAAACAATAACAACAACAAAAATATCAGTCAAGGTGCTGGGCATCAGGCAACCTAAGAAAGTGATCCCTGAGAGATGGAAAACAAATGAGGTGAGCCCTGTAGATGTCCTAGCTTACTGCCACAAGAGAATTTCCAAGCCACAGTTCAGGGATGAGGAACAAAGGCAGAATGTGTCCTGAGGAAGTGGAAGCTGAGGTCCAGAGAGAACAAGAAGGCTAGAGTTTATAGGACAACACCATAAAGGAGAAAACTGCACAGAGAAATAACCTACAGTCATTCACATGGTCCCTACTGAGTATTCCACAGAGTACTGATCAGTCTTTTCATTTGAGGAAACTGCTAGAGACTGTGAAATAACCATTCAAAAGAATTAAAGAGAACAGTGCTTAACATTCACACAGGGCCAGGAAAAATACTGGTTCCCTTCAGCCAGACTAGAAAAACTCATAATTCATGTGGCATTGTGTCGAGTACTCAGGAAAACCTTGTCTCAGTAGTGAGGGATAATTAGCTCTATGCTGGGTGCTTTTCTGAAGCCAACTAACAACTCCTAAAAGCAAGACCCTAAGGATCTGTTTCCAAGTAACTTAACTGCATGTATGAAAGAAGCTTAAGAATATTTACAGGAATAAGAAAACATCCTCTTAACAAGTAAAGTTGACAAGTTTTGGCATTCAATCAAAGATTTGCAGACATGCAATGAAGCAGGAAGACATGACCCATATTGAGGAGAATAATCAATCAACCAAAAATGACTTAAAACTGACACAGGATTTAGAATTAGCAGACATAAGGACAAAATAGCAGTTATTATACCTGGAATACTTATGTCTAAAAAGTTAGGTAGAAATATTGAAGATATGAGAAAGACCCACTCAAACTTCTTGAGATAAAAACTGCATTGTTTAAAATGAAAATTTAAGGTATTGAAGAAATAGCAATAGAAACTATGCAAAATTTAAAACAAAAAATAATTTTAAAAAAGAGAATGCAAAGAACACCAGTGAGCTGTGGAACAATTTTAAGCAAACTTATATATATGTAATTAGATCCCGGAAGTAGTGAAAAGAGAAGGAGCATAGAAAAAAATTTGAAGAAATAGTGACCAAAATTTTCAGAATTTTATGAAAAGTAAACACCCACATTCTAAGAAGCTAAATGAGACTTAAGAACAAAAAATGTGAAGAAAACTACACCAACACACTTTATAATGAAATTGCTTTAAACCAGTCATAAAGGGACAAATTTTCAAAGCAGCCACAGGAAAAAAGGCATATTGTGTACAGACAAACAAAAATAAGGAAGACAGCAGATTTCTCATTGGAAAAACTCAAAAAGTAGAGCAATATTTTTAAAGATGTGAAAGAAAGATTGACAACCTAGAGTTTAATATTCAGTGAACATGTTCAAAAATGAAAGCAATAAAAGATAGTTCATACATACAAAAGATGAAAGAATTCATTTTGAGAAGACCTACACTACAAGAAATTTAAAATTTGTCAGGCAGATGAAAAATGATGCCAGATGAAAATATACATCTAAAGAAATGAAGAGCATCAGTGAAAATAGCTACATGGGTAAAAAATATGAATTTTTTCCTATAATTTAAATTTTATTCAAAAGATAAGTGACTGTTTAAACAAAATAGTTGCAATGTATTGTGTGTTTTATAACAAGTAAAATGAGTTTAAAAATAGTATGAAGACTAAGAAGTAAAAACAGAAGTAAACTATCTTCAAATTACATATGGTGTATAAAATCACTTGATGTCATAAAGTGATAAGTTAAAGATGTATACAAAAAAATCTTTTTTTTTTTTTTTTAAAGATTTATTTTATTGATTAATTGATTGATTGATTGATTGCTATGTTGGGTCTTCGTTTCTGTGCTAGGGCTTTCTCTATTTGCGGCAAGTGGGGGCCACTCTTCATCACGGTGCGCGGGCCTCTCACTGTCGTGGCCTCTCTTGTTGCGGAGCACAGGCTCCAGACGCGCAAGCTCAGTAGTTGTGGCTCACGGGCTCAGTCGCTCCGCGGCATGTGGGATCTTCCCAGACCAGGGCTCGAACCCGTGTCCCCTGCATTAGCAGGCAGATTCTCAACCACTGCGCCACCAGGGAAGCCCCAAAAAATCTTAATACAATTAGTAAAATAACAAAGCAAAGGGGTATAGCTAATAATCCAACAAAGGAGATGAAATGGAATTGCTAAAAAAATACTCAATTCAAAAGTGGGCAGAAAAAGGAGGGAAGCTGAACAAAGAACAGGAGGAACAAGAAATAAGAGATAATAGACTTAAACCTAACCATACCAATAATCATATTAGATATAATAGGTCCAGATATTTCAATTAAAAGGGGATTGTCAGATTGGATAAAACAAAAAGACCCAACTCAATGCTGCCTATAATAAATTCAATTTAAATATAAATATACAAAAGAGATGCTACGCTAACACTATTCAAAAGGAAGCTGGAACAACCATACTAATATCAGACAAAGTGGATTTCGAGGCAAATAATATCACCAGGGACAGAGAAGATTATTTCATAATGATAAAGGGGTCTATCAGGAAGACATTAGAATCCCAAATCTTTGTGCACCTAAAAAGAGATGTTCAAAACACATAAAGCAAAAACTGATAGAACTGCAAGAAGAAATAGACAAATCCACTATTATAGTTGGAAATTTCAATACTCTTCTCTCAATATATGATAGAATAGACAGAAAATCAATAACAATATAGAATATTTGAACATTATCAACACACTTAGCTTAGTGGACACCACTAAAGCACTCCATCAAACAACAGTAGAATGCACACTCAGTACACATGGAAAATTTACCAGGATAGACTATATATATATATATATATATATATATATTTATATAGACAATAAAATAAGTCTCAATTGCTTTAAATGGATTAAGTTATAAAGAATGTGCTCTCTGACCACAGTGGAATTAAATGAGAAAACAATAAAGAGAAACATATCTGGAAAATCCCAAAATGGTTGATAATAAATAACACACTTCTAAATAAGACATGGATTAAAAAAGAAATCAAAATAGAATTAGAAAATATTTTAGACTAAATGAAAATAAAAGCACAATATGACAGAAATTTAGTTGGATGCCACTAAAGCAGTAATTAGGGGAAAATGTATAGCACTTAAAATCTGTATTATAGAAGAAGAAATTCTCAAGTCAGTAACCTCAGCTTCCACTTTAAGAAATTAGAAAAAGAAAAGCTAACTAAGCCAAAGTATGTAGAAGAAATTAAAAGATCAGAACAGAAGTCGAAGAAATAGAAAACAAAATTAATGGAGAAAACCAAAGAAACCAAAACCTAATTTATTGAAAAGATTGATAAAATTGGTAATTTTTAGAAAATTAGCAAATTCATTCCAACAATATATAATAAGGATTGTACATCATGAGCAAATAGGGTTATTTAAGGAATGAAAGGTTGGTTTAACATTTATAAATTAATATATAATTTATCATACTGAAAATCTAAAATGAAAAATCATGTGATTATTCTCCATAAACACAGAAAAAGAATTTGACAAAATCCAACATCCATTACTGATAATAATTCTCAGCCAAGTATAAAGAGGAGGGACCTTCCTCAACCTGATAAATACCATCTATAAAAATCCTTCAGCTAACATACTTAGTGGTGAAAGACTAAATGTTTCCCTTTAAAATCAGCAACAACAAACACAAGGATGTCCACTCTCACCACTTTCATTCAATATTGTACCGAAAATTCTGGACAGTTCTATCAGGGAATATAAATACATAAATAATCCTTCCAAACTGGAAAGGAAGAAGAAAGTCTGTTCTTATTCAAAAATGATGTGATTGTCTATGTAGATAATTGAGTGGAAACTTTAAGAAAGCTACTAGAACTAGTAAGTGAGTTTAGTGAAATTACAGAATATCAGATCAAATCACAAAAATTAATTGCATTTCTGGACACTAGCAACTCATGAGAGAGAATTAAATTTTTCTAAATTGCAACTACAATAGCATCAAAAAATATGAATTACTTAGGGAAAATTTGGCAAAAGTTGTACAAGGTCTGTATACTGAAAACTGCAAAATATTGCTTTAACAAATTACAGAACACCTAAATGTAGAGACATATCATGTTCAATGATAGGAAGAATCAATATTGTTAAGATGTCAGTTCTCCCATACTAATCTATAGAATCAATGCAATCCCAATTAAAATCTCAGCAGACTTTTTTTCAGAAATTGAAAAATTGATCCTAAAAAATTCATATGGAGATTCAAAGGACTTGGAAGAACCAAAGCAAGCTTTAAAAAGAAGAAAAAACATGGAGGACTAATACTCCCTGATTTACAATACTTATTATAAAGCTATAGTTATAAAGACAATGTAGTAATGGGGCCAAAAGAGAAATATAGACTATAGGAACAGAATTGACAGTCTAGTAATAGACTAATACCTATGTGGTCAATTGATTTTTGACAAAGGTCCAAAGACAATTCAGTGAGGAAAGAATAATCTTTCAATAAATGATACCTGAACAGTTGGATTTCTATATGCAAAGGAAATGAACTTTGATCTATACCTCTCACCAAATACAAAAATCGTCAAATAGGATAAAAAAAACTGTTAAACCTAAAACTATATGAATTGTAGAAGAAAACATAGGAGAAACCCTTCTGACTTGGGTTAGGCAAATACTTGATTCAAAGGTAAAAGCATTGCCCACAGGGCTTCCCTGGTGGCCCAGTGGTTGGGAATCTGCCTGCTGGTGCAGGGGACACAGGTTCGAGCCCTGGTCTGGGAAGATCCCACATGCCGCGGAGCAACTGGGCCCGTGAGCCACAGCTGCTGAGCCTGCGTGTCTGGAGCCTGTGCTCCGCAGCAGGAGAGGCCACGATGGTGAGAGGCCCGCGCACTGCGATGAAGAGTGGTCCCCGCTTGCCGCATCTAGAGAAAGCCCTAGCACAGAAACGAAGACCCAACATAGCAATCAATCAATCAAATAAATAAATCTTTAAAAAAAAAAAAAAGAAGCATTGCCCACAGATAAACATATTGATAAATTTAACGTAATACAATTAAAACTGTCTGTTCTTTGAAAGACATTCCTTTTTTTTTTTTAGAGCATAACTATTCAGCATATTTATTTATTTTATATAACATTTGAAATATAGTCCTTTACCTTCCTTGTCATTGCTTCTTTTTTTTTCTTTTTTTTATTCAAACAGAAAGTCACAAAAATTATAATCATCCTCATCAGTTCACTCAGTTCCATGTAATTAATTTTTTTTATCTTGATCTTTTGTTAGCACTTTTATGAATTCATCAGTTTTCCATTAGAGTTCTGAAAATGCTTATTCATTCAGTTCAGCAGTATAGTCAGTTACCAGAAACCTGTACTTGTCAGAGTCTTTTCCATGAATTCCTTGAAGATGAAACCCTTTTATAGGAACATTTTCACGAAAGCATCAGAGTGCACCCCGAACTCTCTGTAAAAGAAAAAAGACTTAAAGTGACCACGGTTAAAGATTTGATGAAAGTTCATAATAATGCAATTGACAAGGAAATTTAGTTATTTCTGAGATATACATTTTAAAGTAATAACTAGAATTATGACTTATAACATAATACCAGAACATATAAGATTTTTAGAAATTTCATGTAATGTCTGAATCATTTATATTAACATAGTTCCATACAAATAACCCAAAGAAAGTTTAGTATTAGTTGTTTTTTGTTTGTTTGTTTGTTTGGCTTTTTACACTGCAGGTTCTTATTAGTCATCAATTTTATACACATCAGTGTATACATGTCAATCCCAATCGTCCAATTCAGCACACCACCATCCCCACCCCACCGCAGTTTTCCCCCCTTGGTGTCCATACGTTTCTTCTCTACATCTGTGTCTCAACATCTGTCCTGCAAACTGGTTCATCTGTACCATTTTTCTAGGTTCCACATACATGCATTAATATATGATATTTGTTTTTCTCTTTCTGACTTACTTCACTCTGTATGACAGTCTCTAGATCCATCCACATCTCAACAAATGACTCAATTTCGTTCCTTTTTATGGCTGAGTAATATTCCATTGTATATATGTACCACAACTTCTTTATCCATTCGTCTGTCGATGGGCATTTAGGTTGCTTCCATGACTTGGCTATTGTAAATAGTGCTGCAGTGAACATTGGGGTGCATGTGTCTTTTTGAATTATGGTTTTCTCTGGGTATATGCCCAGTAGTGGGATTGCTGGATCATATGGTAATTCTATTTTTAGTTTTTTAAGGAACCTCTATACTGTTCTCCATAGTGGCTGTATCAATTTACATTCCCGCCAACAGTGCAAGAGTGTTCCCTTTTCTCCACACCCTCTCCAGCATTTGTTGTTTCTGGATTTTCTGATGATGCCCATTCTAACTGGTGTGAGGTGATACCTCACTGTAGTTTTGATTTGCATTTCTCTAGTAATTAGTGATGTTGTGCAGCTTTTCATGTGCTTCTTGGCCATCTGTATGTCTTCTTTGGAGAAATGTCTATTTAGGTCTTCTGCCCATTTTTGGATTGGGTTGCTTTTTTAATATTGAGCTGCATGAGCTGTTTATATATTTTGGAGATTATTCCTTTGTCTGTTGATCCGTTTGTGAATATTTTCTCCCATTCGGAGAGTTGTCTTTTCATCTCATTTATGGTTTCCTTTGCTGTGCAAAAGCTTTGAACTTTCATTAGGTCCCATTTGTTTATTTTTGTTTTTATTTTCATTACTCTAGGAGGTGGATGAAAAAAGATCTTGCTGTGATTTATGTCAAAGAGTGTTCTTCCTATGTTTTCCTCTAAGAGTTTTATAGTGTCCGGTCTTACATTTAGGTCTCGAAATCATTTTGAGTTTATTTTTGTGTATGGTGTTAGGGAGTATTCTAATTTCATTCTTTTACATGTAGCTGTCCAGTTTTCCCAGCACCACTTACTGAAGAGACTGTCTTTTCTCCATTGTATATCTTTGCCTCCTTTGTCAAAGATTCGTTGACCATAGGTACGTGGGTTTATCTCTGGGCTTTCTGTCCTCTTCCATTGATCTTAATTTCTGTTTTTGTGCCAGTACCATATTGTCTTGATTACTGTAGCTTTGTAGTATAGTCTGAAGTCAGGAAGTCTGATTCCTACAGCTCCGTTTTTTTCCTTCAAGACTGCTTGGGCTATTCAGGGTCTTTTGTGTCTCCATACAAATTTTGAGATGATTTGTTCTAGTTCTGTAAAAAATGCCATTGGTAATTTGATGGGGATTGCACTGAATCTGTAGATTGCTTTGGGTAGTATAGTCATTTTCACAATACTGATTCTTTCAATCCAAGAACATGGTATATCTCTCCATCTGTTGGTATCATCTTTAATTTCTTTCATCAGTGTCTTATAGTTTTCTGCATACAGGTCTTTTGTCTCCCTAGGTAGGTTTATTCCTAGGTGTTTTATTCTTTTTGTTGCAATGGTAAATGGGAGTGTTTCCTTAATTTCTCTTTCAGATTTTTCATCATTAGTGTATAGAAATGCAAGAGATTTCTGTGCATTAATTTTGTATCCTGCAACTTTACCAAATTCATTGATTAGCTCTAGCAGTTTTCTGGTGGCATCTTTAGGATTCTCTATGTATAGTATTATGTCATCTGCAAACAGTGACAGTTTTACTTCTTCTTTTCCGATTTGGATTCCTTTTATTTCTTTTTCTTCTCTGATTGCTGTGGCTAGGACTTCCAAAACTATGTTGAATAATAGTGGTGAGAGTGGACATCCTTGTCTTGTTCCTGATCATAGAGGAAATGCTTTCAGGTTTTCATCATTCAGAATGATGTTTGCTGGGGGTTTCTCATATATGGCCTTCATTATGTTGAGGTAGGTTCCCTCTATGCCCACTTTCTGGAGAGTTTTTATCATAAATGGGTGTTGAATTTTGTCAAAAGCCTTTTCTGCATCTATTGAGATGATCATATGGTTTTTATTCTTCAGTTTGTTAATATGGTGTATCACATTGATTGATTTGCATATATTGAAGAATCCTTGCATCCCTGGGATAAATCCCACTTGATCATGGTGTATGATCCTTTTAATGTGCTGTTAGATTCTGTTTGCTAGTATTTAGTTGAGGATTTTAGCATCTATATTCATCAGTGATATTGGTCTGTAATTTTCTTTTTTTGTAGTATCTTTGTCTGGTTTTGGTATCAGGGTGATTGTGGCCTCATAGAATGAGTTTGGGAGTGTTCCTCCCTCTGCAATGTTTTGGAAGAGTTTGAGAAGGATGGGTGTTGCCTCTTCTCTACATGTTTAATAGAATTCACCTGTGAAGCCATCTGGTCCTGGACTTTTGTTTGTTGGAAGATTTTTAATCACAGTTTCAACTTCATTACTTGTGATTGGTCTGTTCATATTTTCTACTTCTTCCTGGTTCAGTCCTGGAAAGTTATACGTTTCTAAGAATTTGTCCATTTCTTCCATGTTGTCCATTTTATTGGCATAGAGTTGCTTGTAGTAGTCTCTTAGGATGCTTTGTATTTCTGTGGTGTCTGTTGTAACTTCTCCTTTCTCATTTCTAATTTTATTGATTTGAGTCCTCTCCGTCTTTTTCTTGATGAGTCTGGCTAATGGTTTATCAATTTTGTTTATCTTCTCAAAGAACCAACTTTTAGTTTTATTGATCTTTGCTATTGTTTTCTTTGTTTCTATTTCATTTATTTCTGCTCTGATCTTTATGATTTCTTTCCTTCTGTTAACTTTGGGCTTTGTTTATTCTTCTTTCTCTAGTTCCTTTAGGTGTAAGGTTAGATTGTTTATTTGAGATATTTCTTGTTTCTTTAGGTAGGCTTGTGTACCTATAAACTTCCCTCTTAGAACTGCTATTGCTGCATCCCATAAGTTTTGGATCATCGTGTTTTCATTGTCATTTGTCTCTAGGTATTTTTTGATTTCCTCTTTGATTTCTTCAGTGATCTCTTGGTTATTTAGTAACCTATTGTTTAGCCTCCATGTGTTTGTGTTTTTTACGGTTTTTTTCCTGTAATTCATTTCTAATCTCATAGCGTTGTGGTCAGAAAAGATGCTTGATATGATTTCAGTTTTTTTAAATTTACTGAGGCTTGATTTGTGACCCAAGATGTGATCTATCCTGGAGAATGTTCCGTGTGCACTTGAGAAGAAAGTGTAATCTGCTGTTTTTGGGTGGAATGTCCTGTAAGTATCAATTAAATCTATGTGGTCTATTGTGTCATTTAAAGCTTGTGTTTCCTTATTAATTTTCTGTTTGGATGATCTGTCCATTGGTGTAAGTGAGGTGTTAAAGTTCCCCACTATTATTCTGTTACTGTCTATTTCCTCTTTTATAGCTGTTAGCAGTTGCCTTATGTATTGAGGTTCTCCTATGTTGGGAGCATATATATTTATAATTGTTATATCTTCTTCTCGGATTGATCCCTTGATCATTATATAGTGTCCTTCCTTGTCTCTTGTAACATTCTTTATTTTAAAGTCTATTTTATCTGATATGAGTATAGCTACTCCAGCTTTCTTTTGATTTCCATTTGCATGGAATATCTTTTTCCATCCCCTCACTTTCAGTCTGTATGTGTCCCTAGGTCTGAAGTGGGTCTCTTGTAGACAGCATATATATGGATCTTGTTTTTGTATCCGTTCAGCAAGCCTGTGTCTTTTGGTTGGAGCATTTAATCCATTCACGTTTAAGGTAATTATCGATATGTATGTTCCTATGACCATTTCCTTAATTGTTTTGGGTTTGTTTTTTGTAGATCCTTTTCTTCTCTTATGTTTCCCACTTAGAGAAGTTCCTTTAGCATTTGTTGTAGAGCTGGTTTGGTGGTGCTGAATTCTCTTAGCCTTTGCTTGTCTGTAAAGCTTTTGATTTCTCCATCGAATCTGAATGAGACCCTTGCCAGGTAGAGTAATCTTTGTTGTAGGTTCTTCCCTTTCATCACTTTAAGTATATCATGCCACTCCCTTCTGGCTTGTAGAGTTTCTGCTGAGAAATCAGCTGTTAACCTTATGGGAGTTCCCTTGTATGTTATTTTTCATTTTTCCCTTGCTGCTTTCAATAATTTTTCTTTGTCTTTAATTTTTGCCAATTTGATTACTATGTGTCTCGGCGTGTTTCTCCTTGGGTTTATCCTATATGGGACTTGCTGCGCTTTCTGGACTTGGGTGGCTCTTTCCTTTCCCATGTTAAGGAAGTTTTTGACTATAATCTCTTCAAATATTTTCTCTGGTCCTTTCTCTTTCTCTTCTCCTTCTGGGACCCCTATAATGTGAATGTTGTTGTGTTTAATGTTGTCCCAGAGGTCTCTTAGGCTGTCTTCATTTCTTTTCATTCTTTTTGTTTATTCTTTTCTGCAGCAGTGAATTGCACCTTTCTGTCTTCCAGGTCACTTATCCGTTCTTCTGCCTCAGTTATTCTGCTATTGATTCCTTGTAGTGTAGCTTTCATTTCAGTTATTGTATTGTTCATCTCTGTTTGTTTGTTCTTTAATTCTTCTAGGTCTTTGTTAAACATTTCTTGCATCTTCTCAATCTTTGCCTCCATTCTTATTCCGAGGTCCTGGATCATCTTCACTATCATTATTCTGAATTATTTTTCTGGAAGGTTGCCTATCTCCACTTCATTTAGCTGTTTTTCTGAGGTTTTATCTTGTTCCTTCATCTGGTATATAGTCCTCTGCCTTTTCATCTTGTCTATGTTTCTGTGAATGTGGTTTTTCTTCCACAGGCTGCACGATTGTAGTTCTTCTTGCTTCTGCTGTCAGCCCTCTCGTGGATAAGGCTATCTAAGAGGCTTGTTGGGAGGGACTGGTGGTGGGTAGAGCTGACTGTTGCTCTGGTGGGCAGAGCTCAGTAAAACTTTAATCCACTTGACTGTTGATGGGTGGGGCTGGGTTCCCTCCCTGTTGGTTTTTTATCCTGAAGCAACCCAACACTGGAGCCTACCTGGGCTCTTTGGTGCGGCTAATGACAGACTCTGGGAGGGCTCAGACCAAGAAGTACTTCCCAGAACTTCTGCTGTCAATGTCCTTGTCCCCACGGTGAGCCACAGGAGACCCTCCAACACTAGCAGGTAGGTCTGGTTCAGTCTCCCCTGGGGTCACTGCTCCTTCCCCTGGGTCCCGATGTGCACACTACTTTGTGTGTGCCCTGCAAGATTGGAATCTCTGTTTCCCCTAGTCCTGTCAAAGTCCTGCAATCAATTCCCACTAGGTTTCAAAGTCAGATTCTCTAGAAATTCCTCCTTCCGTTGCCGGACCCCCAGGTTGGGAAGCCTGACGTGGAGCTCAGAACCTTCACTCCAGTGGGTGGACTTCTTTGATATAAGTGTTCTCTAGTCTGTGAGTCTCCCACCCAGCAGTTATGGGATTTGATTTTACTGTGATTGCGCCCCTCCTACCGTATCATTGTGGCTTCTCTTTTGCCTTTGCATGTGGGGTATCTTTTTTGGTGAGTTCCAGTGTCTTCCTGTTGATGATTGTCCAGCAGCTAGTTGTTATTCTGGTGTTCTCGCAAGAGGGAGTGAGAGCACGTCCTTCTACTCTGCCATCTTGGTTCCTCTTTGAAAGACATTCTTAAAAGAATGAAATGACAAGACACAGGCTGGGATAAAATATTTGCAAAGCATTTATCTGCTAAAGGACTTCATCCAGAATATATAAAGAACTTTCAAAACTCAATTATAAGATAGTTTGACTTCGGAGCCCACTATCTGCTCTCCTGGACAGTACAAAGTGTGTTTTGGAGTCATCAAGTACACCAACTAAGCTGCAGTGATAAGTTTATATAGGGAAACTAGGCTGCAACATCTAATTAAAGCATAAGGCATGCTGGAACCAGAAAGTAACACTGAAAATGGTGGAGAAAAGTGATCCAGGATCAGATGGGACAAGGGAAATTTATCTAGTTAGATTGTGCAAATAGCTTGACCAGTCTGGCAAGGCTGTTCAGGGTACAGGGTCTACAGGTTGCAGCACATATTTTAGTCCTGGTGTGTGTGAGGAATGGTGCCATTCAGTGGACAGTGAGAGGCTTCACATAGAGAGTGTCAATAAAGAGTCAATCAGAGATACATCATGGCTGTGGGGATCTGTGTATTCATCATGCAACCCCAGGCTTTGGAAGTTACAGTGTGTAGCTCTACTGGAGTAAAAAGGTTTTTGCTGAGAGAATTTCCTTTAAGGGTCTTATTCCTAAAGGAGACTAAAGTACTATATGCAGATTTGGGCTCAGGTTTGAAGACTTGAGACAAACCCTCCCTTAGAGGGCAAGTGCAGAAGAGCCGAAAAAGGAGACAGAGGAGATAGAAGTGTTGAAAAAGGCAGAAGAAAAAGAAGAATATTTACAGATATCAAGAGAAGAGAATGCTTCAAAACAGGCTTCATTAAAAGTTAAAGAGCGGTCAAGAAGTGTCATTAGGAATTGATGATTAGACGATTATTTACGACTGTAAGAATGCAATACTGGTAGTGTGGTGGGATAGGAATTGGCTGTTATAGAGACAAACCAGACAAAGTGATAGCAATGCATCACTAGTTGTTTACTGTTTATGAGAACCAGAGCTCCAGAAGCAGATCTTCCAGGTCTGAATACTGATTACATCCTTTAAAAACACTGCAGCTGGGCTTCCCTGGTGGCGCAGTGGTTGAGAATCTGCCTGCCAATGCAGGGGACACGGGTTCGAGCCCTGGTCTGGGAAGATCCCACATGCTGCAGGGCAACTGGGCCTGTGAGCCACAACTACTGAGCCTGCGCGTCTGGAGCCTGTGCTCCTCAACAAGAGAGGCCGCGACAGTGAGAGGCCCGCGCACCACGATGAAGAGTTGTCCCCGCTCGCCGCAACTAGAGAAAGCCCTCGCACAGAAACGAAGACCCAACACAGCCAAAAATAAATAAATAAAGATAAATAAATTAAAACAAACAAACAAAAAAAACACTGCAACTTTGGGCAAATTGTTTAATCTCCTTCTGACTCAATCAAATAGGGATAATATAATAATAAGTACACCATAAGTTGTTATAAAGACAAAATAAAAACCTTGTCACATAGTAAGTGTTCCAAAATATTAGGTATTATTAAGATCATGCATTCATTTCAGAAGTTTGGCTATGAAAGAAGAAAACTAGCCATATCCCTCCTTTTTCTTTTCACACCAGTTATGGATTAAGGCCCTACATTACTGTAATAATACAGTCAGAAATTATTTTTTTATTGAAATCAGAAATGGATTTTTTATTGAGATTTAAACTCCATCTGCTTTCTTTTCTTTCTGTCCCTGATTCCTAAATCAACAGAGATTTCTCAGTAGCCCCCTTTTGCAGGATTCCTAGGTGCTTCTCCCAGTTGCTATTCCGGGTGTGCCCAACCCTATACCATTTCTTCTGCCACATGGATGCCACCTATTCTCTTAATTGCTGACCACTAAGATAAGGGCATGCAAATGAAGGGTTTGAGAAGGCTATATTAATAAGAACATAATTTTGAATATATTCTTATGAATATATATTATAATAAGCATTATCCACAGAAGAATATGTTTATTATAATACTTATTAAAAATATAGTCATAAGAAGAATATATCCACAAAAAATTATGTACATTCTTGTGATTATACTATCTTATTCCCTTCAGTCTTCTTTACCTTCACCTTGGTCTTCCACTCTAGCAACAGAGAGTAGGGAAGACACAAAAATAAACATTCCCACAAATATTTATGTAATCGCAATAAAATCTGGTCAACTAAAGCTCTTCAAACAAGCAAACCTGGTAAATTAATCAGTTAGTAAATTGGATTCTGGCCAATTGTGTTCTCTGCCTGCCCTTGGGTTCGTCGACATTCCTTTGTATCCTTGTAAGAAATTTCCTCTCTTTTTATTTAAACTAGTTTAAGGTTAGTTTTTATTAGTTGCTTTCAAAAAAACCCTTGACTATCACACACTCTCACATATGGCTGCTTTCCATATGCATGTAAACATGTTTCATATCTTCCCTTTAACTGTCAAACTTCTCAAATGAGTTTATATTCTATAATCCCATTACCTCCCTTCTCAGTTATTCCTGGTGCTTTCTACCTGTACTACACTGTCAAAACTAGTCTTTCCATGGCTGCCAGTGAGTACCATGTCAATAACTCCAGTAGAACAATTCTAGTTTTTATGTAGCTTGATTTTTCAGTAGCATTTAACATTGTTGATTTTCACTCTGGAAATGCTTTCTTTGGTTTCTTTAACAATTTTTCTTTCTTTTTTTTAGATTTTCCTTCTACTGATTGTCTGTACCTTTTTGATCTCCTCTGTCACCTCTCTCTTTATTACTTGATCCTTAATGTCAGAGTTCCTCTGGAATTTTCCCTATTTTTGTTGTTTTCCCCCTCTTTTTGTTTGTTTGTTTGGTTTGGTTTTTGTTGTTGTTTTCAGAAATGGTATGATTACCTACCCAGTTGCTCAAGAGGGAAAACTGGCGTTCATGCAGTCATCCTTGATGGCTTCTTTTTCTTCATTGAGCACATAAATCTTAAAGAATCAACCTCCAAATTGCTCTCAGATTTATCCACTTTTCCCCTGCTTTCCTGTGGGTGCCAACCACCCTTCTCTATTCCCAGCATGGTGGTCCCAACTGGTCTACTCCAATGGCTTTCTCAGTGGTCTCTTGCATTCAGTCAATCCCTTCTTTAATCTATTCTTTACTCTCAGCTAGAATATTAAAAAAGTAAAAAGTAAAAGCATAAAATGGGTTAAGTCTTGCTTAAGACCATTTAATATATTTCAATGTCTTTTACAATAAAATCCAAGCTACTTAAATGGCTTACAGGGCCTTCCACAATGTGGGTGGTGCTCACCTATCATCTCAATCTTGTCTCTTACATACCTTCTTATATTTCTTTCACAGTTAGTTTCTTTTAGCTTTAGTGAGGTACTGTTAACACTCTGGCCTCTGGGCCCTCAAAAAGACTGACTTTTCCCTGAGCCTGGAAGTCTTGCCCCATTCCCTACTTTCACCAAGTTACTATGCACCCATCTTTGAGGTCTCAAATAAGATGTCATCTCCTTGACCCAACCCTAGGTTGTCAAACACTAGATTGGATCCCATAACATCCTGCATATCTCTTTTATAATGCCTACTACACATAAAATTACTTATTTAATGTCTATACTCTCTGCCGTATTATAAACTCCATGAGAGCAAAACCTAAATCTATTTTATTGCTATCTCCCTAACACCAAGCCCAGGCCAGGCTGATAACAGATGCTAAAAAAGATTAGATGAATGAGTAAATGAATGGCTTTTTTTCTAGAATCTACTGTGTGACTATTATAAAGTTTTCTTTGAGATGAAGCAAATGCTTTCCCTAAATCTAGGCTGGTCCTTGGCATTAATGACTTTAAGTTCTAACTATACACTGTGGATAGATGGAAGGTCCACCTTCCCCAAAATATCTTACCTGGTAACCTGTCATAATTTCTCTCCTTTGTTATTTGTTCTAAAACTGCCCTGCCTCTACCTAACTCACTTAAAGTCCCTAATTATAGGATAAAAAAAATATTAATTGCTTTCCTAAAGGTCAGTGTTAAATGCATATCATTTTTTTTCTGGGGGCAGAGTCTCACTTCCCTCTCTTTGTCCAATTGGAAGGATAATATTATCATATTTGCTTATTGCTAAAATGCTATCCCTAAGAATATAAGAGAAAGAACACACAGCTGTTAGTAGGAGCTGTGGGCTTTACCCAGAATAATAGGGCACCCTCTGACCTTTATGTTTTGGAATACTAAGTAAGAAAATTAGCCATCAGGAACAAGGTGACACTGAAGACTAACTTTTCCTCCCTCACAATTTTGTAGATCTTAGCCCAAATGCTTTTAAAATTGATATGTATTATTTTTCATATTTAAACCTTTAAATATTTAATTTTAAAATATTTCAAAATCATCAAGAATTACAGAAACTAACATAATGAATGGCCTACTACTCCATAAAATTGATATGTATTTTTGAATAATTCTTTTAATCTGGGATAACAAAGTGGTTCCCAAGTAGTGGACTCATGTGCCAGCTGTCCCTGATATCTGTGTCACTGGCCAACTGAAGGCAGAATAAATGAAATTAACTCTGCAGGAGTAAATGGTGCCAAGATCCATGACATACATTGGAGAGAACCCAAGCACAGGCCTTAAACTGCATCCTAAAATCAAGGCCAAATCAGCAAAATTACTTGCACATAAATTTGATTTGAAAAAAGAAGAGTGAAAGAAGGCAGATAAGTAAAATATCAATGTAATATGCTTGGTAGTTGACACTAGACGTACAAGAGGAAAAGGCACATCAACATACATACGTTTACTACATTTCATCAATCTGTGGTGCCCTCCTTCTCCATGTCTTTCATCTATGAAATGGAGGTTCATCTTACAAGTGATGATGTGTCAAATTTAAATGGAAATATGTTCTCTTTCCTAGTGATTCATGTAATGCATATAATGATGTGCCTTATAATCAATGGCTGATTGACTGATTAAAATACAGTCGATTGGAATAGATAATGAAATACAGTTACAATCGGCCTTCCCTATTCGCTTGCTCCGCATCCACAGACTCAACCAACCTCCCATTGATTTTCGATTTTCGATTTTTGACCTGCAGATGCAGAACCCACAATATAGGGGGCCAACTGTAGTACACCATTTTATATAAGGGACTTGAGAATCCGTGGACTTTGCTATCAAGGGTGAGGAGGTAGTTGTCCTGGAACCAACCCCCTCGTGGATACGGGAAGGGGAGCACTGTATTTGCTTGTAAATATGTACTGGTAGTATATGTTCATTGCCACATTTTCAATTCATGTCACAATTGACCATTCATTTTTACATTTGGCAGAATTTCTGCATACTTTATAGCCTAAGAAAGAGAATGAGAAATGTAAGTAATAGATATATTTGATGGAGAGATATAATGTGTCAAAACCTCCACAGCTAGCAACAACCCAGAAAAGGCCAATAAACTCTGTAGCAACCATTACCATTGAATGGATCAGTAAAGACCCTGTATTCTCAAGAAAGTAGTCTTTAGAGACATAGATATAGAAAGAAAGAGGGTGGAGGTGGAGAGAGACAGAGAAGCACACAATATGCAGATATGTAAAAGCACCAATATAATTTTCTTCTATTTAAAGATGTCAGGAATATCTCTAAAGTTAGGCAGCAGGACTTCAAGGTTTTTTGTGTTTTTTTTCTTACTTAGAACTTTCTTTTTTAATGTGTACATTGAGTGATAACATAATTAGTTGAGTTGGAAAATGCCAAATGAAAATGAAAAATCTAACACATGCTGCATATGAATGTCTTCTCAGGAAATTCTTGTAGATACTTTTTTCTGTCAAGCAGTGTATGTCAGAGAATTGTACCTAAAGAAAGAAGACTATCAAACAGTGGCACCAAAAATAATCAAAATATGCTCAGTGGTACTCAAGAATTGCAGAGGAAGAAAGAAGAGTTTTATGTTAAAAATTTTAAAAAAGAAAAAACTAATCCCTTAGAGCACACACACACACAAACAAGAACTAATCACAAAGACACCTGTATATTGCCTTCCCACAAATGTTCCTTACAAGGTAACACATTATTTTACAAGTCACCATCAATCAAAAGTCACTTTCAGTAAGGTATGGCTGTGACTGACAAAGGCTTATTTGTATATTTTTTTCCTGAAAAAATAGCAAGATTTTTAAAATATTTGTTCTTACATGTTTCAGAAAGCTCCAGAGTAAGTCAGAAGAATTGAGAGAGGTAGAAAACAGCTTGTTCTTCTTCCCAACCACATCAGATTAAGCACTGAGCATAAGCTTTCAAAAGAGACTCTATGTTAGGGCTGCAGGACATCAAGAAGAAAGTGATGGTGTACACTGTCCATTATCTGTAATGTTCCATAATTGGTTCCAAAGCATGATATTCTCAAGGTGTTTTCCTCTGCCTCATGGTGGATTTGTCTGGTGATTGATTGCTTTGCTGATCATGATTCTTGGACCTTGGATCTGCTGCTTGCCTGCAGTTTATTTGCCTTTTTCTAACTCTTTTCCAGAAGAGTAGGATCACCCTGCAGGGATAGCACTTCATGACTGGGATAGCAGTATTCAATTTTTGTATATAGTTTTAACCCTAACTTTTCTGGTTGGCAGAGTGAGTTGCTCCTCACAGATGCAACTCCCAGAATGTTTTAATGAGAAATGAGAGGAGAGAGAATTTATTCTCATTGACTTCTTTACTCCTAAGTAGCTTTTCTTGAACATGGAGCCTTAAATTTTATTTGTTGCCTCAACTGATGTATTTTAGCCAGTGAAGCAAAGTTTAGCAATTTTCTTTGTAATTAGTACTAGCCAACCCATACAAGGGTGTTAGCTTATCTTTTTGTTTTTTTAAATCAAAGTGCTCTTCATCCATAACAACTTGGTGTACATATATATTCTCTTTTTCTCATCTCCATCAATGAAATAATAACAAAAAAGAAGTTTTTAAATCCCTTGGACAAATGGAAATTTTAAATTTCAAATCTGTTAGCATCAACAAAGATGTTAAATATTGTCATTAAATTTTGTAGCTTGATATTTTTATTCTAGCAAAAACTTAGTAGGAATGTTAAACAAAAAATGATTTAATGTGTGGCTAATTTTTATTAGAAATAAGCAAGGTGATACATACTATCAGCTTTTTTTAAAAAAATAAACTTATTTATTTATTTTTGGCTGTGTTGGGTCTTTGTTTCTGCGTGCGGACTTTCTCTAGTTGCAGTGAGCAGGGGCTACTCTTCGTTGCGGTGCGCAGGCTTCTCATTGTGGTGGCTTCTCTTGTTGCAGAGCACGGGCTCTAGGCGCACGGGCTTCAGTAGTTGCAGCATGCGGGCTCAGTAGTTGTGGCTTACGGGCTCCAGAGCGCAGGCTCAGTAGTTGTGGCACACAGGCTTAGTTGCTCTGCCGCATGTGGGATCTTCCTGGACCAGGGATAGAACCCATGTCCCCTGCATTGGCAGGAGGATTCTTAACCACTGCGCCACCAGTGAAATCCCTGAAAAATTCATTTTAATGGCAATTATTAGTCAAGATTCTTACCTACTTCAGAAAAATTTCTTGTGACATCTCTTTCAATTTGCTAGGCTAACATAATAGGGCTAAGTTTACCTTCAGTCAGCTTTTGGATCTTTTACTTGGCCATCCTGGAACCCAAACTAGTTTTTAAGTATAGCACCACCTCCACATTAGTCTCCTGGATTTGCATGAATTAATGTGTCATTGCACCTATTTCTCAAGCTGTATGTTTTCCATTTTTGAAAAGTAATGTTCTTGGCCAGCACTGTATGATATAGACGAATGATAGGACTCTCCATCCTCTGACTGCTGTATATGTAACATAGCTCTTAATCGGCAAAGTCTGCTTTTGACAATTGAAAACATAAGCATAACAGAGAGGATAATGATACACACAAATCAGTTAAACTGATTTGAGCCTGCAATGTTGGTGCATCATTTAGTTTTGCAGATGGGTATCCTTAATCAGACAGTATAGGAGATACCTTTGGTCCCAGAGAACTTTTACTTAAATCACTGAACCTCAAATACACTTTAACTTTACATTCATTTTAATAGTCAGAGGTGATGCATGGATTTAAAGAGTACTAACATTCAGTTGTAATTTTCTCAGTAATTTTAAAGTGCTTTGTGGTTTTTGCTTTTGAGCAGAGGAAAGAAATATATCAGAGCTGTCACAAATCTTTCATACCCTGATATCCTACTCCCCCTTCAATCCACAGATCTTTTATTAAATTCCACCATGCCTCTGCAGGAAATGTGAATAGTCATTGAAACTCGTTCTAAGCCAGGATTTGAAAGCTGATACACTGAAAAATGTACTCAGTGTATGTTAAATGAACACCAAACTCCCTGACAATGAGAGGACTAATATAAGACTATGACACAGTTAAATTTAGAAATAGGATTAAAAATAGTCCCTGGGTTTTCATTTCAAGGTCATTCACAGACACAGTTCTCATAGTCCTGTGGAATTCCATACAGGTTAGATTCCATTTCACATGTGGAGTAGTCTTTTGTCTTTTCAGCCTATTATGACTTTTGAAGAAATGCAAGAAAGGTAACTAATATATGTTAAGTATCCACTATATTACTGAGATTTTGCACAATGCTTTCCTTTATATCTGATAATAATGATGATGGTGATGATGATGATATTACCTGATGTTTTTTGGACCTAAGTGTGCTAAGTATTGATAATTTCCATTCTTACTCATACTTTTTCCCATCAAAAGATTGTGAATTTTGCAAATGAAGAAATTGGTGTTTACAGAGGTTCCATAATTTGTTGAAAGTGGCTGCCACTTTTACTAAATGTAAAGTAAGATTTGGAACTCAAGTTTCTTTGTCTTCAAAGCCCATATTCTAAAAAAAATGTGAATGCAAAAGTTTGGGATTCAGAATGTCTTAATGTTTTTCATTCATGAATTGCTGATAATAATAATAATACCTACACCAGAGGATTGTTGTGAGAATACAATTAGTGAATACATATAAAGTTTTCATAATAATTGTGCATGGCACATGGTAAATATTTAAGAAACATTAGCTGTTAATACTGTTTAATAATAAAAATAATTATTAGGTTGTTATATTCCAAAAGACAGCAATCTTTTCTTCATATATCTTATTTTATTATTGAAATACAATACAAAACACTAAAAAAAATCTATCTATAAACATTCTCCTTTAATTCTATCTTCCCAATACATTAAAATGGCAAAGTTTGAAATATTTATGCAAAGTATTATTTAATTAAATATTTCTGGGATCTATGACCTATTTTGTAAAATCAGCATGTCAAAGATAAGGATATTTCAAAGCCAACATTTACTAAAAGCTTTAATATTTGATCCTCAACCACTGTTTCATTTTCAAAATGTTCATCCTAGAGAAAATGGGAAATTGAATATAAAGCATTGTGTGAAACTAACTTTGTTTTTGGTCGTTCCCACCACACAGATAATGTTCCAAGGTTCAGACACTGCTGTATTTTTGAAACAGCCCTAAAATCCTTTTCTTTCTTATCCTTAATGGACTGGGAAAATTTTTCCTGCATTTGAGACTTCAGTTTGTTTCTCAGTTTATTTAGTAATACATTATCTAGTGACAGCCAGTCAATAAGCATTCTGGCAGGACATCTGTCCTTAAAATGGCTAAGTTTTCAGCAGGGCCTTGATGAAACAACTTTTAAGGCTGAGATCATTCTCAGTTTAAGACAGTGATAACAGCATGTACAGTTATTCCCTTCTCCAGAAATTTGTTTCCCAGTGAGACAGCTTGCCAAGAGCTCTCCACTCTTGCTGAAGTGTTTTTTGTAACTGACATCACTCAACAAAATAGCAGTTTTACCGAAGCTTACAATTAGTAGAAGGCTTTTGAAGTACACTGAAACGATAGCAAGGAATCCCAGCAGAAGCTGGCTCTTAAGAAGGCTTCTTTCACTCTTCTAGGCCAACAAAAATGGCCTTTTAATATTACTTTTTAGTCATGGTTGTGTTTCAAATGAGTTATTCAATCAATAATAGTTGCCTTTAAAACAGGTTGGTGCTGTATGTACAGTGTGGAAATCATTAGTGTAGTTCACCAACTGTTTCTGATCTTTGGCTACCTGGTAGGATTTTCTTTTCTGATTTCCTCTTTACTTGGCTTCCTCAGGTGAGTCCATGTGACTAGTTCTGGCCAAAGGAGTCATGAACAGAAGCAACATGGGTCACTTCTGGGCCAAAACATTTAACTGACAGAGTGAGACCTTCATGAACTGTCTTTCCTGCTGTCACAGTGATTGGAAGCATTCCAGATAGTGGTTGCAACATCCATCAGTCTGGTCTCTGAAAGACAATGAAGAGCGATACCCTCAAATGATCTGCACCAGATGTACAGAGTGAGCAAAACAATAAACATTTGTTGTGTTAGCCACTGAGACATTTAGGGTTGTTTGTTACCACAGCATAACCAAGCCTATCCTGAGGGATTCATGCAATAAGAATTACAAACAAAAATTTGTGGCCATTCAAAGAGCAAACTGGAAGAGGCAAGCTGGCATTTTTAGCAAGTTACTTTTACAGTCTTTAATGACATACTTATACTTGTTGCAACAGGCAGGCAAATTTGTTTCATGGGAAGTTAGATCCTAAAACTGGAGCTGTGATTTCTGAAGTCAATACCGAATACCTAAGTAGTCATCATGAAGCAAATACTCACTATGAATTTTTGCAATATCTTAAATTTTATTTTAAATATACATGTGATTATAACATGTATATGTATATATATATATATATCTGCTTAGAGTGAAGAACTAGAGTAATTGTCTCATAAATCAGTTGTTACTTATGTTCATTTAAAATATTATTACTTTAGATCATTTTTCATGATAGGCTACATTGTAAAAATGTATTATATTCTCAAAGTGGAAAAATGAAACATAATAATTAGAGACAAATTTCTCATCTCTGCAGTATTCTATTGCACAGGGGCACCAAACTTTGGTTGCTCTCCTTGCTTTGATCAGAAGTACTTTTCTCAAACTTCTTTATTTCCTGTAATAAGCCAATTGTATATCATCATTCATCACATATCTAAATCTTGCATGAATTATTTTGTATTTTTACTGTACACTACCTCCTAAGGGTGACAAATTGCGTATGTTTAGAGCTCACTATGAAAATCAGTGCTTAAAAAAGTTTCTTAAATTTCCTTTTCTAAATGTCTTACAACATTAAAGTTAGTGGAAACATCACAGTTCAGCCTATTAAAATTCCCCTGTTTTAATGTGTTTCAATCTTATTTTCTCTTTTTTTCAGTTTTCCCAGGTGTAACCGCACCAGTAATTTTAGTCCATTCTATTATGGTATCACTTTTAATCCCCCATTATTTTCAGTATCCATCTTAGGTACTTCTCCAACATTGTGCTGTCACACATTCAAAACGTAAACAATGACCATGTTCCAGAAACTGCAACTTACAATGATGCATGATTATGTTACACTGAGAATAAAGACCTAGATTGTTAATTCTAAAAGAACTCATATTTGTTAATCTTACAGTTTTATAAGGCCTATTGATTTAAGCAGTATTTTCATAATAACCTAAACTTAACTTTCCCTCAGAAAATATTTTAAAAGTTTTTAATTGTTCTTTTTCATCCATACAATAACATGCTATTTTAGTCTGCAAAATGGTGTAAAATCAAATTTCCTGTATTAATGGATTTCAGAATTTACTAAAGCTCATAGCAAGGTACACACTATGAAACAAACCATCTTTTGTTAAGAAATGAAATCACTCCATCTTGGATGACTCAAAATAAGATGTGTGAAATTAATTTATTGAACAAGTAAAATTTGAAGTAAGGTACTGAAATTTAGTTCTTTCATGGAAGGGTAGACAGTGATTTCTTTCAGAATATGTGTCTGACTTTGATTAAAATTCTTCTATTATGCTGCACAGATGAAAGAACAAACTATATTTGTTTTAAATGATAGCACTGGATTCTGAAACTGAGCCCAGAAGATTAGATGCAGATTTTAAAGGATAGTACACATCTGTGCACTATTGCAGGTTCTTAAAACTCCACACCACAAGGTCAGATGAAAATACCAATGACCATTTGCTGTTCATTCTTGTGTGACAAAACAGATTGGCAATAGCTAATATTTCTACAGTTTGTCCCTAGGCAAATTTAAAAGCATATGTTAACTTCAATACAAAATCTATGTTGAAACATTGACTCATTTCTACTTTTGCCTGTTCATTAAAACACACACACACACACACACATCTACCCACCTTTATTATTTTTGAGTATACTTAAATAATCAGTGTGTATAAGAAATGGTACCTAATGTATACTCAGTTAGGATTTTGGAAAGTTGAAGCAACATAGTCCTAAATTACATACAACAAAAACTTTGTCATATGTTTTGAGTGGGATGAATTATCTTTTGTTTATATAGTATATGCCAAAAATAACAAAAAGAAGCAACTCAGGAAAGTCCAAGGTAATCAGCCATATACGACAACATTATCATGGATAATCTACAAATTAGAAAATTTATGTACAAGTAGTCATAAGTATAACTTTAATCCACCTATTTTGAAATAATTTGGAGGCATCTTATAATAAAAGCACAGGTACATGAAGTATAAAACCATTAGTCCAAAATTAAAATATAAAATTCAAATTATAAAGATGAGGATGGGGTAATTAAACAGAAGAAAACGTCTGTTAACTAACCTCCATTTAATTCCTTACCCAAATAAAAAGCCTTGGATATCAATGAAAAGATTGACAAACAAACTAATATTTATGTGTTTTTGTTTAAAGAATATGTTTATGTGTATGTAATTTTTAATAATTTCCATATTTTTCAGAAATTTTAGATAAACAACCAATTAGATCCCAACTGTGTAAGGATAACAAGGTAGCTAGTGCATTAAGAAACAATGATAGAGGAAAATAGTAGCAGCTGGGCATAAATCTTAGTTCCAAGCAGAAGTGGATTTGCCATGTAGCTAATAAAGGTTAAGCTTCAAGTCTCTGAACTTACATGAGCCCCTTCCATAGCCCTGCACTTAATTTTGTGTTCATGATTTTGAATTCTCTTTTCTTAGGGCTACCAAAATTATATAGACCTGTGGTCCCATAAAGCTTGGTTCCTGGCTCCAAGTTTCTTGTCAGTTAAGGAAAAAGGTAGTTGATCATACAATGCTCAGTGTTTAATAATAGGAAATTTGCCAGTTCATCAGGAATAATAGACATTTTTTTCCAGTTGATATGCTCATAGAGAAATTTACTGTTAAATGTATTGACAAAATAAGTCCCTTGGCAATGATGTTACAATATGGCAATATATCACAGAAAAATGAAGTGTTATTCTACCTACAGTGTTGCTTTATATAAGCAGCAAAGACATGCTATTAAAGCATATTTCACACACTGTTTTCTTTTTCCAGGATGGCACAAAGGGGCCCTGGAGTCAAGTTTGCTGGGAAACTTTGTTATGGGATGGAGGGTGGAGAAGAATAATAGCAGCCTCAAGGGGAGGAGAGAGAGAATAGAATAGAAAGAAGATGAACTAAAAGAACAAGCACATCATGTACAGAAAGGATATTATCCAGCTACAGTAGAGTAGAACGATGAACCGTCTTGTGGAACCGCAAAATTCAGCGACTTGTGTAGAACTTTCCATTGCCACCATGCATAAAATGAAAGCAATAAAATCAAAGCATTATTAGTCATGAAGAAACTGGATTTTCAATGCCACTTACTGACAAGATGATATAAAGGTAATTGGTCATGAGAATGTTTAGCATTAGTAATGGATTATCTATTTTAAAAATTGCTTTGCCATAATTAAATTACAAAAGTCACTGTTTCATTGCAGTGCATTCCAATATACCATATTAAAGAAAAGAATAACTATTTGAAACACAGTATGTATATTATTTCCCAACAATAAGCATTCAAATTAGGGCTTGTTCATTGCTATATTACTGGCATATTGAGGGTGCCTGACATATACCAGATTCTCAGTAAATATTTTTTAGTAAGTTAAAAATTCACACGAAACACTTATGAAACTCTAGAATTTTAAAGTATTATTTTAAGAAAGATATAATATAGTTATTAATATACTTACTGTACACAGTAATTATGAAAAAGGACTCATTGTACAATAAACTATATACACATTCTAAAATTCACAACTTTACATTATGAACTTAATATATTGCAAGCTATTAACTAATCATTGTAAACATAAATTACACTCTGCAACCAATAACTTGCTTAGGGAATGCTGGAAGTGAAAGGTGATTTCGATTATTTATATCACTTTAAAAAACTATCTAGGGAAATTTATCATCTGCCTTCATTTTCTCATGTAGCAAATAGAAATACTTAGAATTATTCACTAGACTCTAGAAAAGCACTAAAATTTTGGATAATTTTTATAGAATTAACAATTGAGCAATCTATTGATAGTATTTAAGAGCTTCATCAAAGGCTTTAGTTGGGAGACTCTGAAGAAATCTTTCTTAATGATTTTAACTTTATTTTTCTTTGTACCTTTGTACTCCCAAAGAATAGCCTTGAAGGCTAAAAGAACTCTAAATAAGAACTAAAAGTACTTCCTCAGAAGGGTGTTTAGGAAGAAGAAATATAATGGCACAGTCATACTCTTCAATCCTAGCAATAATTAGTGTTTGTATGTGTATTATATGGTATTGTTTATTTAACTACTCCCCGACAGAGTCAGTTTCTTATCATCTATTCTCTACTTGAGTCTTTGTCTAGCGCCAGCAGCTTGGGACTCTGCCATACACATTATGAAATAAATTAAAGATAGGGTTATTTAGATTGTTTTGAATGAAAAATGCAGAAACCCAGAGACTTTTAGTTAAGAAAATTATTTCCTATTTAAGTTTTTATACAATAAAAATATACTTTTCCATCTACCCTTTCTTCCCTTCAGGTTGGAGATAATCTCTCGATGATACACCAAGAAAGAGAAAAAGAAAAGGCGTATTTCTCACTGGTATGTCCCTTTTACTGATTAAAACAATTAATATATCAATATGTGTGTCTGAGTGGTAAAAACACATTAATAAATTACTACCTGAGCCAGCCATTTGAACCTTTGGATTTAGTTACGTCATTACTGAATTTACAGTTTGCTAAAATGACTCCTATGTGTACATCAGTTAATTTACTATAATTTTATAATTTTGAGTTATGGAGTATATGATCTTTAAGTTATGTAAGTAGAAGGTACCTATTCTTGCCTAACTAATAATTAAAACTTTGGAACATATTTTAAGATGAAAGTTCTAATCCCCTTTATTTTAAGAAATATTACAGATGTTTAGATACAAGAATATTGCAATAACAAGAGGATTTGTGATATTTGATATAAAATATTTCCGGTTTAAAACAGAGACAGAAGTAGAAGTGTATCATCCTGTCCATTATTTGGGACAGAATTGTTAAAAATCTTACAGGGCAGGATTGGGCTCTTAAAGAGAATTATCAGCTAAAGTAAAGTGCTACTTAGGTACAAGGAAAAGGGCACAAAAACACAAGAGCAAGTATACATAGGGCAGGTAGCACACACATTAGAAATAATCTAGGGGCTAAAAGTAGGCACTTTCCTGAAGCAAATACAGAATTAATCAAAAGATTGACATCTAATTACAGGAAAGTCCTGGGTTAACAAATATAGAGGGCTAAGAAAAATAAGAAAATCAACATTTAATCTGAAAGGGTTAAACCTGGCTATGATTATCTTAGAAATTGAAATGGAAATGTTCCTTCCTGGCTGTAATGAATCAGCTTAAAATTCTGAAGTTGTTCAGGACCGAGGACAAATGAAATTCAATACAGCCTCATAGATTTTCTCATCCCACTTGTCTGAGAATCATATATAATCATATAGCTGGAAATGACTTCAGAAATTATCAATCCCAACTCCTTTACTTTACAGATAAGAAAACTGAGGCACAGAGTTATTACTAACTTATCCAGTCACCCTGTTAGAAAGGGGTAAAGTTCAGCTTAGAATCTAAGTTTGTTTATACCTGGTACAGTATTCTCTGAGACATACAAATATATAAAATTACATGCACAGAAGATTTTGGCTGTCTTTATATTAAAAAGGTAATTTATATTTGACTTTTGTGTATGTATTTCTAAGAGTGTGTGTGTAGAGGTTAATAGTCTAAATGAACAGAAAGACCTTTTTCTAAATAGCCCAGATTGTCTCAGACTAAAATGTACCCTTCCTAGTTTTGGTATGTTTATTTGGAAATGGCCAGAAGGAAGCAGACCAAATTTAAAATATCTCCTCAGATCTTTTTTTCCTTTGTTTAGCAATGTTTAAAAAATTTTTTAAAAATATATTTTAAACAGTCACTTGCTATTTTAATCTCTTTATTCTTCAATTTTCCAGTCTAGTATCTGTGAACTCTTCTATATTTGTCATTTTTTTATGTTGGTCTGTGTTTTTGTATTGTCGTTAATTTAAAAATGTAAATAGTTTTGCTAAATTGGTTTGTTTTTTCTTTTTATTTGAAGGTTTGGTCAAGAGAAATTAGAATTTATAAAAAGTATACTATTGTTGAGATTTTATGAGAAAGCATCAATTAAGGGAAAAGTTGTATTATTCTTAGAGAATATTTTGTCTACTTTAGGCAGAGAGAGTAAGAGGAACTAAAGCAAAGGCTAAGTTCAAGTGATAGTATAAGATCCAGAGGCTTATTTTATGACCTATATAGTCACTGAAATAATAAGCTAAATTAGAAAATGGAAAGATGAATCCTAATTTGGGAACAATATGTTTTTTTAAAAAAACAAAACCTTGTGAATAGGGAATATTACAACCTCTTGATATAGTGGAAAGATAATGAATTTTGGAGTCTGAATGCAAATGTTAGCTTGACTCTCTCTACATAATGTTGGGAATTTTTCTTAGCCTCCTATCAGTCCCAGTTTCTCTCTTTGAAAAATAAGAATATGCTTTTGGATAGCATTAAATCACACAGGTAGACATATTCATCCTCCCTGATGAGGATTCTAAATAGCTGAAATGTAAATATCTGTCCTTGTCTCCATTCCTCCTCCTAGAGCCAGCTATCAACACTCAGGCCAATCCTTTAAGGTCTTTGGCTTTGATCCAATTTGCCATGAACTCTGGTGCAAGGTTCCAGAGATTTTATAAAGATATGGTATCCAGAGTTCCCTTTCACCAATCTGTCTAGCTTGAGTTGTGATAAACTCCAAGAGCCAGGTTACTAACTCTTATTTTAGACATAGTGTTCTCCAGAAAGGAATCTGGGAGAATCTTAGGGATTTTAGATCTAATCTTAGACTAAATGTTGTCCAAAAACTTCTGCCTATTTCTCTGTGGATCTCTAGGTTATTTTATCCTTCAGCACCTGCTACCTCATCCTACTTTGCTGTGGGGTTTTTGGAAGGGAGTTAGCTGTTGAAATTCAACTGGCTATTGAAAAAGAAGTTTTCCTTCATTTTGTACTGGGTATACCATTTCTAATTTGGACTAAGCTGTTTCTTCATGTCAAACTACCACACTGCAACCTAATCTAAAGTAAAGGGACCCCACGTGGAGATCACAGACATATTTTTCTGTAGAGTATAATAAAGTTAAACATAAAAAATTGTAAAATAAACATAAAAATTTTAAAACACCCTCCCTTTTCTTAATGTATATGGTCTGGGAAAAATCAAGCAAACAACTTTAATAAGAAGGAGATAGGAGAATTTGGTTTTGGATTTTGCTGTGTTTCTTTTAAAACTTTATTCAGATTTTAGCAGGAGCAGTTGACCATTTGTACTCAGGTAGGTTTGTCTGTTTGTGAGAGGGTATTCTTCACAAGTGGGTGTGGTTGCATAAAAAGATGAGACTTGAATTTACACTTCGACTTCAAAGTCTAAATATTAGTTTACATTATATTTTCTAACCTGCTCTGGGCGAATTTATGTGTGCAAGTGCAATGGAGCTTGGCTCCCTAACTCAAAAAACGTTCAGTTTTACTTTCTTTGGAAATGTACACATGGAACATATTTCCATTTATTCATTCTACTAGTAGTCTGTGATGTAAAGTTACATACTTTAGCAAAGAAATAAAATACTTTCTGAAATCTTAATTAGAAGCTAATACTTGAATTTGATCACTGTCTTTACATCTATACAGTCCTACCACAACACTCAAACACGTATGCATTAAATCCAAGGAAAATTGTGAAAACATCTACCATTTGAGTTAAAAAAAAAAAAAAAGGAAACTATTTTAAAAATCTGTACTTTAGGACTTCCCTGGTGGCGCAGTTGTTAAGAATCTGCCTGCCAATGCAGGGGACACGGGTTTGAGCCCTGGTTTGGGAGGATCCCACATGCTGTGGAGCAACTAAGCCTATGTGCCACAACTACTGAGCTTGCGCCCTAGAGCCTGCAAGCCACAACTACTGAGCCCGCATGCCACATTGCTGAAGCCCACGTGCCTAGAGCCCGTGCTCCGCAACAAGAGAAGCCACCACAATGAGAAGCCCGTGCACCGCAACAAGGAGTAGCCCCCGCTCGCCGCAACTAGAGAAAGTCCGCACGCAGCAATGAAGACCCAGCGCAGCCAAAAGTAAATAAATTAAAAAATTAAATTAATTTTTAAAAAGTGTGTACTTTAGCACAAAGAAGAGGAAAAGCTGTAATATTTAATTTTTGCTTCCGTGTACCTTGCTGTCATATCAGTTATTATCTTGAGACAATTTGGGACAAAAATCTGTGTGATTTCCTTTGCTTGCAGATTGCATACCTACATAATCTCATTAACATTTCCTTGTAGGTCTCAGTTTGCTTCTTGAACTTCAGAGCTGCAATTAATTGTTGAAAAGGGTTTTTTATTTTTTCTTATATTCAGCCAAAATCTGCTTCCTGAATCTCTACCGATTAGTACTCCTGAAAGTCCCTGGGTTCTGGGACTCAGTAAGACTGGGGTCACATTATGTCATCTCTGGCAATATATGAGACCTACTGATAGTTTTGAACCTTAGTTTCCTTATCTGTAAAATGGGAGTAGCAGCATACATATAGTGCCTGAGTGTGGAATATAATAAGAGCTTTCTACTTATCAATTTATCCTGCCTACTCCTTTCTCCCCCTTCCTCAAGAAGGATCTGGTATCACTGAAGAGACAAGATGGAAATGGTTGAAACAATTAATGAACAATAGGTCAGTATGTAATTAAGCATTAAATCACTACTGTGTCTAAATATACATGTGATTTGTGGTACACATTATAATATGCATAATGTGAATTTAAATTAGAACTCAATATTTTTCAAAACGATTATAATAATTTTCCCCTGCAATACTTTCATGTCCTTCTGTTTTCTCTTTCTCTGTTTATGGCCATCTCTGTTAACTGCTTCTCCCACTTTCTCGTGCCCATATCCAATCAGTTACCAAATCCTATTGATTCTATTCTTGTGTTGTTGCACATTTGACCCCATATATTTTTTTCCCACTTCCTGCTCTAGTCCTGGCCCTCCTTAACTCTTGCCTGTACTATCATTTTTCATTCCCAACTGGTCTATTTGGTCCAGTTATTTCCTTCTTCAATTCATTCAATAGATTCCAGCTGGTTTAATCTTCCCGAGCAGAGCTCTGATCAAGAAATTTCCTTGTTCAAATATTCTCATTTTCATACTTCTTGGAAAATGAAGTTCAAGCACCTTTTTCTGGAAATTAAGACTGTATGTGACCAAGCTTCACCTTGACTTACTCCTGTCTTACTCCTCACTACCTTGCTTAACAAACCCTAAAGCCTTGCCAAATTTGATACTTGCTATTTTCCTTTTGCACTTTCCAACTCTTGTCTTTGAATAGTGCTTAACTTTAGTCTCAAATTGTCCTTCCCTCTTTCTAGAATGTTTACCATCTTTAGTTGCTTACACCAGATACTACCTATATCTCTCTCTTATTCGTGCTCCAACAGTTCATTGTGGCCATTTTAAAACACTCGTAATATTTTGCCCTGTTAACATGAACTTGTTTAATCTCCTCATCTGTATTATAAACTGCCTGAAAGCTGTCTTTACATCCAGCTCCTTAGCTAGCAAAGTTTTTAACTTGTAGATACAGAATATTTCTTTTGAAGACTCAATAGTTCACTGTGAGTTGGAACGGCAGAGTTTGTTTCATAAAGGAGGACAGTCTTTGAATTTGGGCAGGAGAGAATTTACGAAAAGACTTTTCATGACAGAAGTTTGTATAATAGAAGACAATCACCAAGTAAAGATTTGTGTTGAGGGTAGAGTTGGAAGTACTTCCAAGTAATTATAAAGATGTCTCATTGTAGAGATCTCAAAACAAGACAGAAGAGTTTTAAAAGGTATAGGATGGGAAAGTAGAAAGAACATTACATCAGGAGGCAGGAGACTAGCCACAGTTTTACTTCTGATAGTTATGAGAATTTTATAGACCTCGGGTACCATTGTGTGAAATTAACAGATAAGATTCAATGGTTTCTAGTCTCTTCTAGCTTTAAAATTCTATGCCTATAAAGAAATAATGGCTACTCTATGTTTTTGAGCAATTAGTGGCATATAAAAGCTGTACTTGACGATAGGAAAAAGATCAAAGAGGATTAAAAAACTTTATAAATACAAAGTTTTACCCACTTTATTATTTTATATAAGTAAAAATAGTTAATAATTTTTGTAGAAATCTGTAGTTATATAAAGAGTTACAGGTTAGTGTATGTATATCCTCATATTGTCAGTTTATCATTTACTATTTGAATGTTGAAAATCCATAGGATAGAACCACAGTAGTCTGGAGGGGTTACAACTGTCATGCAGGCCCACACTCAAACCATCCCAGACAAATGAGGTTCTATCTTTGATTTTAAATACCTCAAGGCAAATGGCACAGTCTTTTCCTAGCTCAAATAGATCTAATTACCTCTAATGAGCCTGTTACAGTTTATTGAGTGTCTGTGATCCAGGTGCTTTTGCTGAAGCCTAAAGTAAAATTTTACAACCTTTTGTGAAATCTCCTGGACAAAATGAATAAAAATTACTGAGTCTTTTTTTCTACTAAAAGTATTTTTTCATCTGAATATTTATTGAGCACCTACTGCGTGAAAGAGGATGTGGTAGGCCCAACACAGAAGATAAAGATGAGTAAGACAGCCTTTGATCTCAGGGAGATTATACTTTGCTAAGGTACAACAAACATGTGAAATAGATTGAACTTCTGAAGGGCTGACACATGGCAGGTATTCAGTAAATGACTGTTGACAAACCAAATAAGGTAGAGGTTAAAATATGTTATGTACTACCAGAGAGATACAAAAAGCAATGGGAACTCAATATCTTAGGGTTACCAGAAAAAGTTTCTCAGGACAGTTGTATTTGGGCCTTGGAATTAAGTTCTTAATACGAGTAAATGTTGGAAGGTCAGCAGGGTTTTGAATAATAGGAGAGAAAAATCCCAGAAAAAATTTAAAAGTCAGGTTAACCTAGAGTAAAATTCGAAAACAAGGAATGGCCTAATTTGGCTGTATTGTAAGGGAATAGTGGAGAATAAAGTTAGAATGGTAAATGGCTAAAAAGATCTTCATTCTGTGGGCAACCTGGGAGTTATCAAGTATTTGTAAGTAAGGAAGTACTACATAAGATCTTTGCTTTCTCTTTTAGCCACTATACTTTAATATGACTATAGTGATTTTTAAATAGCACCTTCAATGCTTAGAAATGAATGTACTGAAAATACAAAAAAAACACAAAAAATCACATATCAGCCTTTTTATTTCTCACCACTCTGGGCAGCAGTGTCAAGAATCAAACGGATTGTTGGTTGAAGTTCTCATTCAGCCCTTGAAGGGGGTGTCAGGGAAGTAGCCGTATGTGGTGACGATTATGGACTTCACATTCCAGTGCGTATGAGCTTTTATTAACATTAGATTTACTATCATTATAAAATAAAGCAGGCCTATATAACATAATTTTATAATAGAACATCATAAAATCATATTTTAAAAGTATATTTCCCTAACATAACAAAAATGCTAGATTTCTATTATTGGGTGCTTCTTGCCCTAAAATTATGCCAGAAAAAAATTATTTTGTTATATCCAATCATCAGAGGGAAAGGTATGTTTTTCAGACAACGTCATCATTAAATAACTTAATTTTTCAAGTGGTGCTGGATGTTACATTCATTTGGTTCTGGGAGGTATAATCTAAATGCATCCCTATGTTAACAATCCAATTACATGTTAAATGTGTGTTTAACCTCAACGCTTACTATAAACTGACAAATTCTGGATAAATTTTCAATTTTAAATTCTTATTATAAGTGGATCATTTCACCTTACTGATCAAGAGTTGTTTCCTCAAAATGTGCACATATATTTTCCAAATTTAAAGTAATGAACATCTATTGTAAAATATTATGGAAATATTATGGAATATCTTCATTCTCCCTGTCATTGAATTATACACTCAAACCCTTTGCCAGGTAACATTTTCTTATCTTCTACTAGGGTAGGTGGAGTATATTTTCCCACCACGTTGATGTTGGGCTTGGTCATGTGACCTGCTTTAGCCAATGGAATATGAGCAACCATATTACAGGAAGAGTGGTTTTGAATGTAGCAGTGTGGGTAAGCATGAGCTCTTGAGCTTCTGCTGTCCACCATGAGAGGAATATGCCCTGAGTAGTCTCTGGTTCTAGAGGGATGAAGACAGGTGGAACAGAGTTGAACCTGATCTTCTGGAGTCCAATCCAGACTAACCGAGTCCTGGTAAGCCCAGCTGAGATATGCAGATCTGCAGCCAACCCATAGTTTGATGAGTGAGAAAAAAATTGTTTGTTTTTATAAGCCACCGAGACTTTGGGGTTGTTTATTATTCTTATTCAGCATAATTGTAGCTGTCATTGACTAGTACATATATTCCTTATAATATTTTGATAGTTATGTTTCCCAAATAATGGTAAGAAATAAATGGAGTGTTAAGACCATGAGATTTATTGTAATAAATTAAATGTTAAATAAATGTCTCAATATAAATAGGTCTCAGTGATGGTAATAAAATTTTGGTAACTAAAAATATCGTCTTCTCTGGAAACCACTTTTAGTCTCATGAGGCCCACAAGAAAGTTCAAACTGAAAAGGGGATCAGGCTACACAGTTTTCATATAGGAGAGCTGAAAATCATTTGAAAGTACTACTTCTCAAACTACATTTTATAAAGTTTCCCTTTTTATCTTAAAGCACAGCATTAAAAAATTGCTTATCTCTTTAGATCATCTGTCAGCTGCACATTGTCTTCTCTTTATAATTTAGTTATTAGGGACTGTGATGCAGGGCATGAATTACCTTTGTTCTAATGGAGACTTGCTTAGAATCAGTGGCCAAAAGATGTAAATTATACACAAAAGTTTTGTAACCTTAAAATTATGTACAAATGTTTGACAGGAAAAAGTTCCAATATCATATGAGGATATGCTTATGAATCATAGACCCAGTTGAATAAATTCCTCAATTTTAATGGATGGCCTACACCATTCAAATAAGCTCATCTAAAAATTTTTACCATGAATACATATATATGAAAAAATATGTATATATAAAGTTGTGTAATTATTGAGTGAATATTTCCATTTCAGTGACATCTTGTCAAAGCCAAGAACTATGAGTAAGTGGATGAAAATACTTTGCTTCATAAACAAGTTGGCCTATTTTATTTGGCCTACTTTTTTAGGAAGGCAATTTCCTTTTACAGCAATTGTTGAACAATTAAAATATTATTTCACAATAAGATAGGAAAAAATAGGGATATTAAGACCATTTCCTTTCAATGAGACTAAAACCATTTTTTTACATATTTGTCTATCAATGCATAATAGACCTATCAAGTAGATGTTTTGTTATGCATCTCTAATTCACATTTCTCAGTTTTAGGAAGAAAATATTTTTGAAAATGATACATAGGAATGAAAGATTTTTGTTTGATAAGATTTCCACATTAAAGTTTGGTATAATGTAGAACTGATTTAATAAAAGCTATATTTAGTTAGCTGGTTAATTCTTGGATGGAAAAAGAAATAATTATAGCTAGACATTTCACTTTTTAAAGCATATAGAGTTTTTTTATTTTGAATATCATAGTTACTTTGTTGGGGTTTTTTTTCAGGATCATAATAAGTTACCTCTATCCATCCTCCAATTAAGCACAGATATTTACTTAATTTCGGAATTGGTTACACATATTTTTTAAAAGTAAAGCTCTCAGCATCTAAAACAACATAATTAGGGACAAGAAAGATAAACTCAACTAATGAACATAGTGTTGAGAATAGAATTTTGAAAAATTAAATGATCTCTTGCTTTGCATGTCAGTGAAAACCTTTTGTTATTTTCTGGCAGGTATCTGGATAGACAGACGCTTTCCCATGTATTGACAGAACTGCGCAAAGCCCAATTAGTTCTTCAGCTTTACCAACATCTGTTCTTTCCTGAGAAGTAATTCCAAACAATTCCTAAGCGAGCAGAAAGTTATTCATGTAATAAAAAGTTTAGGAATACTTTAGCTTAGTTTTATTTTTTACTTATTTTTAATTAATTAATTAAATTTTTTTGTCTGTGTTGGGTCTTCATTGCTGCGCGCGGGCTTTCTCTAGTTGCGGTGAGCAGGGGCTACTCTTCGTTGCGGTGTACGGGCTTCTCATTGCGGTGGCTTCTCTTGTTGCAGAGCATGGGCTCTAGGCGTGTGGGCTTCAGTAGTTGTGGCAAATGGGCTCAGCAGTTGTGGCTCGCAGGCTCTAGAGCGCAGGGTCAGTAGTTGTGGTGCATGGGCTTAGTTGCTCCGTGGTATGTGGTATGTTCCTGGACCAGGGCTCGAACCCTTGTCCCCTGCACTGGCAGGTGGATTCTTAACCACTGTGCCACCAGGGAAGTCCCTAGCTTAGTTTTATTTTTAAAGACAGACAGAGAATGTCACAAACACCAGCTTTAGATAAAATCTATGGTACATTAGGCCTAGTGCTTCACCCACATTAAAAAGATCAATAACCAAGGTAATGGAGAGGAAGTGTATGTACAAAAGAGGAAAGCAGAAGGGAAATAAAATATTAGAAATGTATGAACATGTGTACATTTTAGATTGCAAGTAAAGTTAGCATTTAATTTATATAGTACCTGTGTTGTGCTGTATTATTTCAAGTCTAATAGTCATCTCCTCAACTATGGTGTAAACTCCTTGAAACAGGCTTTGTGTTTTATAGTCCCTCTGTATTTCTTAACACAGGGCCAAGCCTAGTGCTAAAGACCCAATAAATAATTGTTGATAAATTGATTAAGCTTATAATTCAAATTTGACAGGACACTGCAATGTTAGAATGTTCATTGCAAACAACACAGCCATTAGGGATTCAAACTGAGGTTATGTACAGCTTTTGGTTACCTCACCCTTTTTTTCTTTTTTAATTAATTAATTAATTAATTAATCAATTAATTTATAGCTGTGTTGGGTCTTCGTTTCTGTGCGAGGGCTTTCTCTAGTTGCGGCAAGTGGGGGCCACTCTTCATTGCGGTGCGCGGGCCTCTCACTATCGTGGCCTCTATTGTTGCGGAGCACAGGCTCCAGACGGGCAGGCTCAGTAGTTGTGGCTCACGGGCCTAGTTGCTCCACGGCATGTGGGAGCTTCCCAGACCAGGGCTTGAACCCGTGTCCCCTGCATTAGCAGGCAGATTCTCAACCACTGCGCCACCAGGGAAGCCCTACCTCACCCTTTTTTATTTCTAATTTTAAGATTGCAATAACTGCTACTGACTGAAATTTCTAAGACAATTTTCACTGCAGTTTAAAAAATATTTCTTGCCCATTTAAGTGTGTACTTAAGTGTGTATTTAAGTGTGTACTTTGTCTTCTCCTCTTCCTTTGGTTTTGTGCAAAAAGGAATGGTACATTATATGCTCTTTAAGAATTGCTTTCTTCACTTTCAGGCACACACTAAAATCTGATGATGTGAGAAGACTACCTTTTCTGACAGTCCTTTTATCTTCACTCTCCGACTAAAGTTTGAGAGAAGGAATTATTGAAATTCAATAAAGAATTATGGCAATCCCAGCCTTCACTCCCCTTGATGCCCCACAGGAAGAGTGGGAAGTCAAAGATAGTCATAAGGGCACACAGTTTTCATTATTACATGTTTCAAAGTTAGGGGAGAGAAGAGGATATATCCTCTCTCAGACCCAGATCGGGTCACAAAGTTCCAAACAGTGATATGGTTATGGAAGGACTATCCTGTCTTCTATGGACCACGTAGTATTCTTAGGAAAATTCCTAGAAGACCACTGACTTTTAGTTCTGTGTATTTAAGTGTCATACCTTTGTTTTAGACATAGGTAATTGAATCTGTCTGTAACTCAGTTGATGTCAGATTACTTTTCTGGAGTTGAGTGGGTATTGGAACCCAGCTCTTCTCTCGTTGGGCCCTGTGGTGGGAGCTGTAATGCCCTTTTGAGACAAAGAGGGTGGCTTAAGCTATGCTTTCTAAGTTGGGAATTTTTCCTTTTAATTTTTTAAAAAAATTATTTATTTTATTTATTTATTTTTGGCTGTGCTGGGTCTTTGTTGCTGCGCACGGGCTTTCTCTAGTTGCAGTGAGTGGGGGCTACTCTTCATTGCGGTGTGTGGGCTTCTCATTGTGGTGTCTTTTTGCAGTTGCAGAGCACGGGCTATAGGTGCACGGGCTTCAGTAGTTTTGGCACATGGGCTCAGTAGTTGTGGCCCATGGGCTCTAGAGTGCAGGGTCAGTAGTTGTAGCACATGTGCTTAGTTGCTCCACGGCATGTGGGATCTTCCCGGATCAGGGCTCGAACACGTGTCCCCTGCATTGGCAGGCAGATTCTTAACCACTGCACCACCAGGGAAGTCCAAAGCTGTGAATTATTTTTACACAGTCTTGTGATGAGGAGTATGATCTTTACAAAAAGAGTAATAATTTTTACTAAACAAAATATCTGGGAGTATTACTGGAGAAAGGTATCTGGTGATTGTGTTTCTGGTTATGTACGATTCTAACTGAGGGGTATTGTTTTGAGAAAACTACTGCTAATAGACCCTGGACAAAGATTTTCAGTGCCACTAATCATTGAAAAGCTGCTGAGATTTCAATGTGTAGTAAGTGCCATATTAACTAATATTCTTGTTTACATGTGAATTTCACATAGCTTATCTTTTGGCTCATTGGACATAGGTCAGTGAAAAGTGTGCATAGTTAGCACTAGGGAGCTTTCCACCCTTTACGTCTTTAAGCTCAGTGAATCACTCTAACATCCAAACTGGCAAAGCACTATTTATACTGTTTAATCAGGAATATAATTTCAAAACATCGAGTTTGCAGCAGAACCATAACATTGCAATTTAGCACTCATTTTGTTAATGTGCTTTGTATCCCATTGAAGTCTCATCTTTGTAGCCCAGTGCCATATGTTACCGGTCTAGAGTAAAACTCTTAAGCAAGGCAACATAAAAAAGAGTAAAATTACAGTGTGACATTTGCTATTGGTTACCTACAAACAACCAGTCCCCTCTTCTTCTTCCTAATCAATCCCTAATTTTGTTCAAGTTTGGGAAAAATGTGCTCAGGGAAGATGAGCCCCAGTCCCAGCCAAGGGTAGAAAAGATGAAGGATATAGGTCATAATCTCATTACCCTTTCACCAGGGATTCATTTGGAGTTTGTATGTAACTCAGTTCTTGCCAATAGGACCTGAAAGAAAATCTATTGTAAGGCTTCTGGGAAAGGTTTCTTCCTGATAAAAGAAATATACATGAGGAGAAAAACACCTCAATCCCCTTTCCTTTCCAGCCTTTGGATGTCGTTTTGAGGATTTAATGCATAGAGTTGCTGCTGCCTAGGGGCTAGGGATGAGGGAGATTGATGACATGCAGAGCATAGCAAAGCCGAAGGTTAGAAAGAGCTTAGGTACTTTAAGGCATTGTTAGGCTGCTGAGCCAATTCTTAGATCAGCTTCTCTCTGGACTTCTTGCTGAATGTCATAATAAGTGTCCTTATTGTTTAGGCTGCATTTAGCAAGGTCTTCTGTTACTTACAGACAAAAGCATTCCAACTGATAAAAGAAGTTAGTTAAAAGAATGCAGTTCATACCAGTGTGGTTGTTTCTCTAACAGGCAAAGGCAAGGCAAAGAAAAGAAAGGGTATTACTGGTTTACTAATGAGCTTTTTGTAGATCTGGTAGTTTAGAGCTTGAAATGCATTTCCCCCATAGAAATGTTATAAATGGTGTCTGGGTTCCCAAGGTAAGCCCATAAGGCCTATTTAATCCAATAATGCCACAAAATCTGTACAGTCGAGTAGAATTGAATCACCTTGGAAAACAATGTTTCCTTTGGGACAAAAATGAATTCAGGAAAAAAAAATGAAATTCAGAGATTCAGCTTGGCAAAACAGAAAATCATCACCCCAACAGCAATAAAACTGAGGACTCTCCTCCTCTTAAGGACTGGGCAGTGGGAATAATTATTAACCCATATCCCAAAAGGCAATGGTAATACTTGTTGCCTGGGAGTCAGCCTGAGAGAGGTCAAAGGCTACACAGTGATACAGGAGCAGGATAGAAGCTTGGAAGGCGTAGGGTTACATATTTTCTTTCCCCTTTACCCCCTAGTTTCAGGAGTTTACCTGCCTGTCTCTATTTCTATACCACTATACTTACTGTTTCTAATAAGACAGTTCTCTCCCTCTCTTTTCCCTGAAACATTCATAACTTGTGCCACATTGAGGCAGAACAAATAGTATTATGTAAATATCGCTGCTTACCTGGTTTGGTTTATTCTGAACACCAGTGAGAGATATTGGCCGCTACTTAAAATATCTAGATATAAAAATAGCTGTTGGGGGGTGGTATTTAACTTGGGATGAAGTGGCAAGACACTCTGTTGATTTTAAATTAATCTGTGCTTTGTTCTCACCAGTAAAGTTGGAAGACGTGAGAAGTCTTATAGCTCACTTCTCCCTAAAACTCGAGAATGTTGCCAGATTTTGTGTTCCAAGTTCTGAACTTCTTGCCTTGTGGAGTTCTTGACCACCATATGGGCAGGGCCAAGTGCTGAAGTGCTTAGGACCCCAAAGGCAACTCCTACTCCCACTCTACTCTTTGTTGGTTTGTTTTCTCTTTAAGCCTAAACTTGTGCAAGGAAAAGGCAGACAAACTGGGGAGGAGAAAGACTTTTCAGGAGTTTTCTCAAAAAATTAGGAAGTAAATGATGATATGGGAGGCTTTTGTTGAATGATAGAAACCTGAGGCCTTTACCACCCTGAAGTCTTGAGATGTGTCAAGATCTCTGATGGGATATTTGGGGTGGGGGATAAATTAATTCTTGTGATAGACAATAAAAATTACTAAAATGATTACAATTGACCTTTGAACAACATGGGGGTTAGGGGTGCTAACCGTCTACATGGTAAAAAATCTGACCATAACTTTTAGTTGGCCCTCCCTATCCAGTGTTCATATCAGCAGTTCTCATCTGAGAATTCAAACAACCACTGATCACCTAGTATTATACTATTTACTATTGAAAAAATATCCCCATATGAGAGGACTCACACAAATACAAACCTGTGTTGTTCAATGGTCAACTGTATAATGAAACTATGTACAGCTGACCACATGTAAATTACACATAAAGGGTATGTATCTGATACATCTCTGAGGACTTCTCTGATTTTTGCCATTAATCACTGAGTCCTTGTGAATATAAGAATGATTTCTAGTATACCTCACTGAAAGTCTCCTTTATGCATAACCCAGTATCACGTGGGTTCCTTATGAACACCACTCCTTTGAGGATTACTAGAGATTTTTAACTGATGATAACTACAAGAAGTAAGAGGTAGGGATTAAGTAAATGGTTCCTCCCTTGCTATTTCAACATCCTTTTTCTTTACTTAGACCTTCACTTCTATCCCCTGTGTCTTAGTCCATTCAGTATGTTATAACCAAAATACCATAGGCTGCATGGCTTACAAACAACAGAAATTTATCTCTCACAGTTCTGGAGGCTCGAAGTGTGAGATCAGGGTTCCAGCACAGTTGAGTTCCGGTGAGAGCCCTCTTCTGGGTTGCAGACTGCCAGCTTCTCCTTGTGTCCTGTCCTCGAGCAGAGGAAGCAAGTTCTCTCATGACTCTTACAAGGGCACTGATCCCATTCATGAGGGATCTACCCTCATGACCTTACTTAATCCTAATCACCTTCTAAAGGCCATCCTCCTAAAATCATCACATTAGAGGGTAGGGTTTTAACCTATGAATTTTGGGGGGACACAAACATTCAGTGTATAACACCCTATAATTCCAGGAGCCATGTGTCCTCTGCCACTAAAGAAAGAGACAGGAATTAGTCCCTTAGAGTTCTGAAAACTGATGAAAAAGAGTACTCTGTTACATCTTATAGAATTATACTTTACGCAAAAAGCTCAAGAAATACATTCTCACCAAAATACATGAGAAAATATTAGGTGGGGGGAAGCTCCCTAGTGAGGCTTCTCCAGGATCCCAGTTTCCTTATAGGAAACATAGTTGGATTCCTTGCTGGGTCCAAGGTGGAGCCTGCAAGGCTGGGGAAGTCCTCAGTAGGGATTTACCAAGTGTAACAGTGTAATAGTTTTCTATTGCTATGTAACAAATTGTTTCAGACTCAGTTGCTTAAAACAACATATATTTCTCATTTCACAGTTTCTGTGAGTCAGGAGTCTGGGCAAAGTTTAATAGGTCCTCTGCTTAGGGTTTCATAAGGCTGCAATCAAGGTGTCCAGTGGTCTGAATTCTCATTTGGGGAAGCATCCACTTTGAAGCTCGTTTAGCTTGTTGGCAGAATTCATTTTCTTATAGCTGTATGACTGAGGCTGGCTTTGCCACCCGCAGGTCCTAGAGGATACTTGCAGTCCCTAGAGGCTCTCCACCCCAAGTAGTCCCTACCCCCAGTTCCTTGCCACATAGACTTCTTCAACATGCTGCTTACTTCATCAAGCCAGCAAGGAGACTTTCTTCAGTCTGCTAAAATGGAATCTTGTGTAATGTGATATAATCATGACAGTGACATCTTAACACTTTTACCATATTCCGTTGATTAGACTATGATACACATGTCCTAACACATTCACAGGGGAGGTTCCATAAAGGCGTGGACACAAGGAGACATCAGGAAGTGGAAATTATTGAGGGTCATATTAGGGTCTGTCCACCACACCAAGGTCCTTAAAATCTAACTACACCCTAAAACTCTGAAATAATTCCTTTATATGACTGTAAAAATTCTCTTTAGCATTTCTCCGAGATCTGGATTCTGGGTTCAACTTCTTACTATGTCATTAGCATCGTCTCGTACCATCATATTTCAACAATATAATCCTGAGCAGTTTGTACACAAATACAAATTAGACCAGGAAGATATTGGTCTTGCAAGGCTTTGCCACCACCCACAAGTCAGCCCTGCTTCTGAAAGCCCGGTGGAAAGAGGGAATACCCGAAGGGTCCAGTCAGTTCACTGCATTTTTTACTGGCATAGAGTTACTATTGAATGTTCTTGGTTTTCTAGTGAAGGTGCATTAGATGGTTCAGATCTTTATGCAAACTATGCTGGTGCTCCATATTTGAGCCCCATGGTTACGGCTTTCTGACACTCTTTCTAGAGTCATAGACCAGGACAACCATAGCCTTCCCTGCTTAAGAAATCCCATTGAGCCCAGGTCAATACGATAGTCTCTCTCCCCCCAGCCCAACACGCCCCCACCCCCACCCCAGCAAATTCCCCTTAGGGTCTCTGGGATGTCAGCAGAATTTAGTCAGGTGTACTTCTCTCCACTGAACAGTTTTCCTTAATTTCCAGTCTCAGGGAAAAGTGGTTGAGATTTTGCCTCCTCCATTCACCAAGGGTTCCTTATGCAAATTGGCGCACCCACTTCTGAGGCTCCGATTACCAAGAGTTAGATGCAGCCCTGCTAAATCTACCAGAAGATTTGTTCAGTGAGGAATGACTTTATGCCTTACATTTGCATAACTGCACAGAGTAGAGAAGAATGCCTTTAAGATGAATTTTTTTACCTCTTCCTAAACAGAGAAGCAGCTGGTACTCCGCTCCGTAAAACAAATTAAAGCCCTGCCTCACCAGGCATTCCAGGCACCCGTTACCCTGGTATTTTATTATACACGTCTTCAAAGCAGTCTTTAAGTACTGAGTCTTTGTCAGTTGAATACTATGGGACGACGTTTTACTCTTCTCCCTTACGCTCTGCCAAGTGCTGGCTGGAACTGTGTGATTCTGCAGTTCTCTTGTCCTTCCATTCCCAGAAATCTTTGTCTGCTTTCTTATGCATGTTGTGGCTATAGGAGTAGTGTTTCAAGGTCTCTTTGTTGGGAAAAGCCTAAACTGAAAACAGCTGCCCCACTGGGCAGAAACAAGGAGGCCATGACATTTCCTATGTAGCATGTTAAACAGTCATTTCACATGTTATTGTTTAACTTTTTCACACAGCCCCAATATCATGTGTGTTACTCAAGCACATGGGACTTTTGAGATTTTTCTAGAGCCTACTTCCTAGGAAGTAGGAAGTGGAGGTTAGGTAAAAATTTTTCCCTGCTTTGCTATTTATACTTTGCTTTCTACCTATGCCTCTCCATGAAAACCCATAGAGACCCAAATTTTAGAACTATTTTTCTCTATTTGAATCTATGGGAGATATGAACATTAATGATAATTTTTGAGTACTAAAGTTAGATGAGGTTAAATTTCAGAACAATCTTGACTGATATCTTCTTAGACATTTCATTATAGCAGAGAAGATCTAGTACCTTGAGGTGAAGAAAGAAAAAGGATAGGAAAGTGGGACAAGTGTCTGAGTTTGGGAGGTTACTCCTTTCCTCGTAAGAATGGTGCGTGAGCACTGAGAGACTGGGATTGTCGAATGAAAACAGTTGTTAATTGTGTCTTCCTTGCAACTGTTAACTCTCCTATTGTTGGGTGAACCTGGGCATAAGAGACAGTAACAGGAAGTAATAGCTGAGTGGAGCAGAAATAGAAATCAAGAAAAAAATCCTAAAGCCACAACAGAGAAAAAAGGAGAGATTGAAAGTTCCTGTAGGCACTGCTCTTCACAGGTGAGATAGCTGTTATGATACAGCTATTTATATATAAGACATTCACACACACACACACACACACACACACACACACACACACCCATTGGAGACTGCCGAGGTATTATTTTGGCTGACACAGCTAATGCAACTCGTAATGATCAGGGTTTTTAGTTACAGATGACAGAACTCTAGCTAATGAAAGCAGAAAGTGATTTATTAAAAGATAATGGTAGCTCCTAAATCACTGGGAGAGCTGAAAAAAAAAAGAGACTCAATGCTGAATGCTATGACAACTCCCAAAACCATACCATAGAAATGAAGTACCCAGACAGCTGTTGCCTCTTCTATAATCAGAAATTTCCTGAATCAGGAAGCTGCTCTTATAACCACTTGCTCCAGAATAACCAGCTCTGCCAGAAACCGTATCAGTAATAACGGCAGACCAGTGATATGGATATTATACTGCCTGTTTTTCCATGTGACTAAGTTCTAAATGAGGAACTTTTGCCAGTATGACTGGATGGGTAAACCTAATTCATATCTTGAAGCTTAGTCACAAGGGAACCTGGGAAATATTGTTTTTTCTAATTCTCTCAGCATCTGCATGCTAGGAATTAGAACAAGTGTTGATCAAGACACTACTGTATTCTGCTACTCTATTGAACTTAGTAGATAGCAAAGACTCCTTATTCAAAATGGAGGAATGACTGGTGAAATGTAAGTAAAAAGACAACAAAACAAAACAAAGTAAGCTCTAAAGTGACCTCCCAGTATTCACATCCTTGTATATACCTCTCCCATATTTAATCATTGCTGGTCAGTAAGATCAAGAGAATATGGTGTGTTACTTCTAAGACCATGTCATAAAGACACTGCAGTTTCTGCCTTGATCTCTTGGATTGCTTGCTCTGGGGAAAACCAACCTCCACATTGTAAGACACACAAACAGTTCCTTGGAGAAATTCATCTGGAGAGGAGCCAACTTACCCACATCAACTTGCTAGCCATGTGAGTGAGCCATCATGGAGGTGGGTTACCAGCCTCAGTCAGGCCTCTGGATAGCCCCAGCTGACATCTGACTGAAACTTCGAGATTCTGAGCTAAAACACCCAATCCAGCTTTCCTAAAGTCCTGACAGAAATGGTGAGTTAAATAGATGATGGCATAGCAACCATATATTATTAATATTTTAAACCACAACATCTTGGGGTGATTTGTTACCTAGCTAAAGATAAGTAATACAAGCATTTTACATAGTGAGGTCAGGAAAGCCTCCCTAAAGAGAAGATATTTGATATAAACTGAATGAAAAGTAACTAGCTATTTGATACTTGGGAAGTTAAGTGTTCCAGGCAGAAACAATAGCAGGTAATAGCCCTAAGGTTGGGAAGAACTTGGCTTTTCAAGGGACAGAGGAAGATGTGTATGTGTAGAGCATAATGTGTGTGATTGGGGGAGGATGAAATGGGAAGAGGTAAGTAGGAGCCAGGTTCTTCAAAATATTGTAGCTCATAGTAAGGAATTTGGATATTTTTTTTCTAAGTGCAATAGGAGTTATTAAAAAGTTTTAATCATCTTAGTGACATGAGGCAAGAATGGAAGGTAAAGGAGTTGAGACTTCCTGATATACTCAACCAAGAAGTTTTCTTGTGATAGAGGAGCAGATATTTGGTCAAGCAAGGTTTTTTCTTTTTTAAGATGGGTACAATTAAGGCCTGTTTGTATGCTGATGGAAATGGTTTTAGAGTGAGGGAGAAATTAATGGTGCAGGAGATCAAAGGGATAATTGCAGAACAATTGCCTTTGCATAGACAAGAGGGATGAATTGGGATGACATCAAGAGAGGCTGTTAACTCAGTAAGAGCAAAGATAGAAAAGAGGCCAAATACACAGGGACATTGGCAATTAGACTGGGGAATCTATAAAAATGAGGTGATTTTGTCAGATTGCATCTATTTTCTCAATAAAATGTTTGGTTTGATTATGAGTCTAAAGTGGAGATAGAGGAAGTTTGAATAAAGATGAAATAGATATTTGTGTTGCATGTCTGAATAAATGGAACACAGTTGGAATTTCTGTTTCTTTCCACTTCTAGGGAAAACAACAAAAATAAGAAAGAGTAAAACAAGTTGTTATATTTAGTCCAGAAAAGCATGGCTGGTGGGAAGTGAGGATAGAAGGGAAAGAAGAGAGTGAACTAAAAGAGAAGCTGATCTTGTTTTATTCCCCCTAGATTCTAGAATTTTAGACTTAAAGGGAAGCTTAGATGAGTATATTTAGACAAAGGCACAGTCTTTGCAATGTTCCCTTGTCCTTTCAGTTCTTTTTTGTTTGGTTGTTCCAGGTATTTATATTTATAAAATGAATTGATAATTTTTGTTTTTATCACTGGTGGAACCAACATCATCATAACTAAAAAGTTGGGACTGTCACTCTGACAATAGGCACCAATGATTATCTGGTTGGATTTACTCATTCACCAAAATTGACTAAATGGCTACTTTGTCCACTGCAGTGTTCTAGGTCTAGGTGATAGGAAACAACAGTAAGTGAATAAGACAGACAAGCTCTCAGTCCTCCTGGGTCCTTTATCTACCATGGAGATAATCCATACACTACCATGCACTGTGACCTTCATCTACCCTGTAGATAATCAGGAATGTTTTCAATCTCTTAGCTACATAAAACACTTTTACTATAAAACATACCTCTAAGGTGCACCTATAGTTTAGTGTTAAGCGTGTGGTCTCTGAGCCTTACAGGGTTTGAATCCCTTAATCTCTCTGTGCTTTGTTTTCTCATCTCTACGGTTGGAACAATGATAGAACACATTTCATTCATTTCTTGACATAATGAAATGAACTTTTACACATGAAATGTTTAGTGCAGAGCCTGGCACATAATAAGTGTTATATAAGTAGTTCTTATTAATTAATATGAATGTATCTTCTTCATATTAATTGAAAAGACTCAGGCTTCTCAGATACATTTAAATCTTGGTTTAAACCAGACATAATTTAGAAACTAAATGATCTGACATAACACCCTCCCCACTCACACAACTGCATAAGGACTTCAAAAGCAGATCTTTGTGTGTGTGTGTATGTGTATATATTTGCACATTTCACTGCTCCTGTGGAAATTATATATTCACTAGAGAAATCAGATACTGGTTATGACATTACTTTTATTCGGATGAAGTTTATTTTCACATTACAACTTTAGAACTCTATTTTACAACTTAATACTAAAATTTCAGTTAGTGCTGGAACTAAAAACGTCAAATCAAAATCAAACAACCCAAGATTGGTTCAAGATGGTGGAGTAGAAGAACGTGTGCTCACTCCCTCTTGCGAGAGCACCGGAATCACAACTAACTGCTGAACAATCGTCGACAGGAAGACACTGGAAATCACCAAAAAAGATACCCCACATCCAAAGACAAAGGAGAAGCCACAATGATACGGTAGGAGGGGCACAATCACAATAAAATCAATTCCCATAACTTCTGGGTGGGTGACTCACAAACTGGACAACACTTATACCACAGAAGTCCACACACTGGAGTGAAGGTTATGAGCCCCATGTCAGGCTTCCCAACCTGGGGGTCCGGAAACAGGAGGAGGAATTCCTAGAGAATCAGACTTTGAAGCCTAGTGGGATTTGATTGCAGGACTTCAACAGGACTGGGGGAAGCAGAGACTCCACTCTTGGAGGGCACACACAAAGTAGTGTGTGCATTGGGACCCAGGGGAAGGAGCAGTGACCCCATAGAAGACTGAACCAGACCTACCTGCTAGTGTTGGAGGGTCTCCTGCAGAGGCGGGGGATGGCTGTGGCTCACCGTTAGGACCAGGACACTGGCAGCAGAAGTTCTGGGAAGTACTCTTTGGCGTGAGCCCTCCCAGAGTCCTCCATTAGCCCCACCAAAGAGCCCGGATTGGCTCCAGTGTTGGGTTGCCTCAGGCCAAACAACCAACAGGGAGGGAACCCAGCCCCACCCATTACCAGACAAGGGGATTAAAGTTTTACTGAGTTCTGCCCACCAGAGCAACAGTCAGCTCTACCCACCACCAGTCCTTCCCATCAGCAAACTTGCACAGGCATCTTAGATAGCCTAATCCACCAGAGGGCAGAGAGCAGAAGCAAGAAGAACTACAATCCTGCAGCGTGTGGAACAAAAACCACATTCACAGAAAGACAGACAAGATGAAAAGGCAGAGGACTATGTACCAGATGAAGGAACAAGATAAAACCCCAGAAAAACAACTAAATGAAGTGGAGATAGTCACCCTTCAAGAAAAAGAATTCAGAATAATGATAGTGAAGATGATCCAGGACCTCGGAAAAAGAATGGAGGCAAAGATCGAGAAGACGCAAGAAGTGTTTAACAAAGACCTAGAAGAATTAAAGAAAAAACACCTAGAAGAATTAAAGAACAAACAAACAGAGATGAACAATACAGTAACTGAAATGAAAAATACACTAGAAGGAATCAGTAGCAGAATAACTGAGGCAGAAGAACGGATAAGTGACCTGGAGCACAGAATGGTGGAATTCACTGCCATGGAACAGAAGAAAGAAAAAAGAATGAAAAGAAATGAACACAGCCTAAGGGACCTCTGGGACAACATTAAACACAACAACATGCACATTATAGGGGTCCCAGGAGAAGAGAGAGAGAAAGGACCTGAGAAAATATTTGAAGAGACTGTAGTCAAAAACTTCCTTAACATGGGAAAGGAAATAGCTACCCAAGTCCAGGAAGCACAGAGTCCCAGGCAGGATAAACCCAAGGAGAAACACTCCAAGACACATAGTAATCAAACTGGCAAAAATTAAAGACAAAGAAAAATTATTGAAAGCAGCAAGGGAAAAATGACTAATAACATACAAGGGAACTCCCATAAGGTTAACAGCTGATTTCTCAGCAGAAACTCTACAAGCCAGACGTGAGTGGCATGACATATTTAAAGTGATGGAAGGGAAGAACCTATAACCAAGATTACTCTACCCGGCCAGGATCTCATTCAGATTCAATGGAGGAATCAAAAGCTTTACAGACAAGCAAAAGCTAAGAGAATTCAGCACCACCAAACCAGCTCTACAACAAATGCTAAAGGAACTTCTCTAAGTGGGAAACACAAGAGAAGACAAGGACCTACAAAAACAAACCCATAACAATTAAGAAAATGGTCATAGGAACATACATATCGATAATTACCTTAAACGTGAATGGATTAAATGCTCCAACCAAAAGACACAGGCTGGCTGAATGGATACAAAAACAAGACCCATATATATGCTGTCTACAAGAGACCCACTTCAGACCTAGGGACACATACAGACTGAAAGTGAGGGGATGTAAAAAGATACCCCATGCAAATGGAAATCAAAAGAAAGCTGGAGTAGCTATACTCATATCAGATAAAATAGACTTTAAAATAAAGAATGTTACAAGAGACAACGAAGGACACTACATAATGATCAAGGGATCAATCCAAGAAGAAGATATAACAATTATAAATATATATGCTCCCAACATAGGCACACCTCAATACATAATGCAACTGCTAACAGCTATAAAAGAGGAAATCGACAGTAACACAATCATAGTGGGGGACTTTAACACCTCACTTACACCAATGGACAGATCATCCAAACAGAAAATTAATAAGGGAACACAAGCTTTAAATGACACAATAGACCAGATAGATTTAATTGATATTTATAGGACATTCCGTCCAAAAACAGCAGATTACACTTTCTTCTCAAGCGCACACGGAACATTCTCCAGGATAGATCACATCTTGGGTCACAAATCAAGCCTCAGTAAATTTAAAAAAACTGAAATCATATCAAGCATCTTTTCTGACCACAACGCTATGAGATTAGAAATGAATTACAGGAAAAAAAACCGTAAAAAACACAAACACATGGAGGCTAAACAATACGTTATTAAATAACCAAGAGACCACTGAAGAAATCAAAGAGGAAATCAAACAATACCTAGAGACAAATTATAACAAAAACAGGACGATCCTAAACCTATGGGATGCAGCAAAAGCAGTTCTAAGAGGGAAGTTTATAGCTATACAATCCTACATCAAGAAACAAGAAAAATCTCGAATAAGCAATTTAACCTTACCCTTAAAGGAACTAGAGCAAGAAAAACAAACAAAACCCAAAGTTAGCAGAAGGAAAGAAATCATAAAGATCAGAGCGGAAATAAATGAAAGAAACAAAGAAAACCATAGCAAAGATCAATAAAACTAAAAGCTGGTTCTTTGAGAAGGTAAACAAAATTGATAAACCATTAGCCAGACTCATCAAGAAAAAGAGGGAGAGGACTCCAATCAATAAAATCAGAAATGAAAAAGGAGAAGTTACAACAGACACCGCAGAAATACAAAGCATCCTAAGAGACTACTACAAGCAACTCTATGCCAATAAAATGGACAACCTGGAAGAAATGGACAAATTCTTAGAAAGGTATAACCTTCCAAGACTGAACCAGGAAGAAATAGAAAATATGAACAGACCAATCACAAGTAATGAAATTGAAACTGTGATTAAATATCTTGCAACAATCAAAAGTCCAGGACCAGATGGCTTCACAGATGAATTCTACCAAACATGTAGAGAAGAGCTAACACCCATCCTTCTCAAACTCTTCCAAAAAACTGCAGAGGAAGAACACTCCCAAACTCATTCTATGAGGCCACCATCACCCTGATACCAAAACCAGACAAAGATACTACAAAAAAAGAAAATTACAGACCAATATCACTGATAAATATAGATGCAAAACTCCTCAACAATATACTAGCAAACAGAATCCAACAGCACATTAAAAGGATCATACACCATGATCAAGTGGGATTTATCCCAGGGATGCAAGGATTCTTCAGTACACGCAAATCAATTAATGTGATACACCATATTAACAAATTGAAGAAGAAAAACCATATGATCATCTCAATCGATCCAGATAAAGCTTTTGACAAAATTCAACACCCATTTATGATAAAAACTCTCCAGAAAGTGGGCATAGAGGGAACCTACATCAACATAATAAAGGCCATATACAACAAACCCACAGCAAACATCATTCTCAATGTTGAAAAACAATGTTGAAAGCATTTCCTCTAAGATCAGGAACAAGACAAGGATGTCCCATCTCGCCACTATTATTCAACATAGTTTTGGAAGTCCTAGCCATGGCAATCAGAGAAGACAAAGAAATAAAAGGAATACAAATTGGAAAAGAAGAAGTAAAACTGTCACTGTTTGCAGATGACATGGTACTATACATAACGAATCCTAAAGATGCCACCAGAAAACTACTAGAGCTAATCGATGAATTTGGTAAAGTTGCAGGATACAAAATTAATGCACAGAAATTTCTTGCATTCCTATACACTAATGATGAAAAATCTGAAAGAGAAATTAGGGAAACACTCCCATTTACCACTGCAACAAAAAGAATAAAATACCTAGGAATAAACCTACCTAAGGAGGCAAAAGACCTGTATGCAGAAAACTATAAGACACTGATGAAAGAAATTAAAGATGATACAAAGAAATGGAGAGAGACACCATGTTCTTGGATTGGAAGAATCAATATTGTGAAAATGACTGTACTACCCAAAGCAATCTACAGATTCAGTGCAATCCCCATCAAATTACCAATGACCTTTTTTACGGAACTAGAACAAAAAATCTTAAAATTTGTATGGAAACACAAAAGACCCCGAATAGCCAAAGCAGTCTTGAGGGAAAAAAACAGAGCTGGAGGAATCAGACTCTCTGACTTCAGACTATACTACAAAGCTATACGACAAAGTAATCAAGACAATATGGTACTGGCACAAAAACAGAAATATAGATCAGTGGAACAGGATAGAAAGCCCAGAGATAAACCCATGCACCTAAGTGGTGCTGGGAAAACTGGACAGCTACACGTAAAATGATATTAGAAGACACCCTAACACCATACACAAAAATAAACTCAAAATGGATTAGAAACCTAAATGTAAGACTGGACACTATAAAACTCTTAGAGGAAAACATAGGAAGAACACTCTTTGACATAAATCACAGCAAGATCTTTTTTGATCCACCTCCTAGAGTAATGGAAATAAAAACAAAAATAAACAAATGGGACCTAATGAAACTTAAAAGATTTCACAAAGCAAGGGAAACTACAAAAAGATGAAAAGACAACGCTCAGAATGGGAAAAAATATTTGCAAATGAATCAACAGGCAAAAGATTAATCTCCAAAATGTATAAACAGCTCATGAAGCTCAACATTAAAAAAACAAACAACCCAATCCAAAAATTGGCAGAAGACCTAAATAGACATTTCTCCAAAGAAGACATACAGACGGCCACGAAGCACATGAAAAGATGCTCAACATCACTAATTATTAGAGAAATGCAAATCAAAACTACAATGAGGTATCACCTCACACCAGTTAGAATGGGCATCATCAGAAAATCTACAAACAACAAATGCTGGAGAGGGTGTGGAGAAAAGGGAAGCCTCTTGCACTGTTGGTGGGAATGTAAATTGATACAGCCACTATGGAGAACAGTATGGAGGTTCCTTAAACAACTAAAAATAGAATTACCATATGACCCAGCAATCCCACTACTGGGCATATACCCAGAGAAAACCATAATTCAAAAAGGCATATGCCCCCCAATGTTCATTGCAGCACTATTTACAATAGCCAGGTCATGGAAGCAACCTAAATGCCCATCGACAGATGAATGGGTAAAGAAGATGTGGTACATATATACAATGGAATATTACTCAGCCATAAAAGGGAACGAAATTGGCTCATTTGGAGAGACATGGATGGATCTGGAGACTGTCATACAGAGTGGAGGTAAGTCAGAAAGAGAAAAACAAATATCGTATATTTACGCATGTATGTGGAACCTAGAAAAATGGTACAGGTGAACCGGTTTACAGGGCAGAAATAGAGACACAGATATAGAGAACAAACGTATGGACACCAACGGGGGAAAGTGGTGGTGGTGGGTGGTGGTGGGATGAATTGGGAGATTGGGATTGACATGTATACATTAATATGTATCAAAATGGATAACTAATAAGAACCTGCTGTATAAAAAAATAAATAAAATTCTCAAATTCAAAAAAAAAAGAAAAGAAATTAAGCATAAAACTTGATCATTTATCTTGTAAAATATTAAACTGAATTTCCAAATGTTTGTTTATTGAGAAAAAACTCACTATTTTTTTACATTTCTAGCTAGGGTCTTTGGCTGTGAGAGTATATATCTATATCTATGTATAGATATAATTGTATACATATTTCATTACATTTGTAATTCATTATATACATATAAATTTTCTTGTAGACAGAATGGACTGATTAAATTTTAATTAATATTGAGGAGAAGAGTATCTGAGCTATTTAAACAAATTACTTTTCAGACTATTGTCCAAGATTAAGAAGGATTTAAACAATTTCTACTGTAAACAATTTTCCCTGTGGTTTTTTTTTTTCAATTTAATGATAAATCAGATTTACTGTAATAAGTAAGATCACTCTGTGCTTCATACTGAGAAATCTAAAATCCAAAAACTGAAAGGTGAATATTTCAGGGCTCTAAAATAAGTAAAAATCAGTAAAAACTGTACTCCAGATTTATTAATTCTGAATCTCTTTCATGAGTATCTGTGTCTCCTGATGTTCCTGTGATATTGCTCTTGATGTCCAGGCCTAGACTCTTTCATTGTAAAGTATAATATCTGTTATAAAAACTATGTTTATTTTTATACATGCTTTTGACACAATATTGTTTAGGTTCTTATATTTTCAATTAAAGATACTACTTTGCTAAGTATAAAAAAAAAAAAAAGACGTGTGTATCTGGCTGTCAATGGATAATATGTTCAATAAATATCAGTATATCTGCTGCTGCTGCTGCAAAAAAATAAACAACCCCCACAATCAGTGGCTGCATAATTTAACGTATGTGTTGTTCTACAAAAGCAAGTAGCATGAACATCAGGAAGTCTCCCCATTAACACCATCCTTCCAAGTATAACTGCTTCAATCATATTTATGCATTTACATCCCTACCCATGATAAACAGGTATAAGTTGTTTCCATTTAAGCCTGTACAGATCAATTATTTAGCTTTTTGCAGGTTTCTTTTAAACACAATTACCTTGAGGAAGAAAGATGAGTTTATGAAAGCTTCTAAGGAATTTACGCAAAAAAGCAAAAAAAAAAAAAAAAAAAAATGGTGCCCAAGTTGCCTTTCATTTTTAGAGTGCTTATTTTTTTCTCTATATTTAAAGGCTGCATTATGCTGTCAATCATTCTGTAAATTAAACCTTTTGATTCCTAGTAGCATTATGCAAAGCTAGCTTATTGTACCTATTTGCAAATACACTATATTAGTGAATGCTTTCTTTTTCTTTTCCCAAATTGCCAAAATGTGTCACAACATACAAAGAACATCTTAAATGTTACCAAAATAGGAAGTTTTGTGTAAGCTGTGATAAGCACAATATATGGTATAGTCAGTCAGTCCAGGTGCCCAAAGAGAAGCAAAACATGAAATGAAAAAAAAAAAAAAAAAGTGAAAGTACTCTGAAAAAGTTGAAAGCACAAAGCACAATATATAAATATTATGGAAAAGTCACCTAGGTGCACCTACTCATTGAGGACAACTACTGAACATGAAGGAAGTTTGATGAAACCAGGCTTTGGGAAATTTTTCACAATCCCACCCTTTTCTAGCTCCAGAAGTAACTTCACACTTCAGATCCCTTAGGTCCTATAAGGTGGGCAAGAGATTTTATGGGACAGATTTTCAGAAACAGAACAGAGGAAATGAGGGAAAGCTGAGTTGCTTAGATATTTTGGACTATTATGTCACAAATTTTGAACTACGGTGGCATAACCCTTCCTCCTTTATTCTATTAATTGTATTTAAATAATTGTATTTATTTGGGACAACACAAAATCTCAGTGATGATAGGGCAGAACCTGAGGAGGAGAGATGAAATTTACATAGCTAAGATGTTTCTATATCTCCTTACCTAGGCATTAACCACTATCTTTAGTAAATAGAAAATTTTAATTTAAAAAAATGACTTGAAAAGGCATTAATACTACTTGTGCATAGGGAGTGGAGGTCTGCAAGGGGCCAGGGGATCAGGGAGTAAAAGAAAAAGGGAGCTGAGTGTGGACAAGAAAAGAATGCTCTTTCCTCTAAGAATTTAAGAAGGAAATTTAGGATTTAGGTTATGTTACCCATTCTAAAGCATTGTTCGTTTAAAGGTGCATTGGTGGAGTCAGTATACTCTCAAATACAAACGCATTGTACAGACACAGAAACTATCTATGAGAAAATACTTAAGAAGTGATATCAGGCAGCTATTATTAAAATAATAATGCAATTCTAGCTAAATAATTATTTATTGTAATATTTTTAAGTATTATAAATTAGCTATCAAGAGAAAAAAAGAGAGATTTGGATTATTTATTCATGAAAGTCAGGAACAATCTAATATTCTATCTATCTATCTATCTATTATCTATCTACCTATCTATCTATCTATCTATCTATCTATCTATCTATCTATCTATCTATCTATCTATCTATCTTTCCTCCTGGGTGGTTTGTTCATTTGCTCTACAGTATTTACATTTCTATAGCCTTTTGGAATTTTCATAGCACATCTCCTCATTATCTCACCTCCTTTAACTCTCAGAGACACTGATGTGGTCCTTTTTTGAGAAGAGTGTGAGAGGAAAATATTTAAGCTCAGGATATGAGATTTATATTACACAACGGAAAAGTGTGATGATAAAAATATAAATTCATAAACAAATTACTGATGGTTTTAGGATCTTCAGAATTTTTTTTTTTTTTTTTTTACAGACTGTGTGTATGTGTGATTTCAGTAAAGTTTTAACAATTGTGTTGTACATGTTCAAATCTAATTGTCTTTAAAAAGTTGCTTTTGTCTACAGAGAAAAAAAAGCATGTCGCGATGAAAATAGATACTGGCTATAGGTGTTACCTGGGTTCCACAAGTGGACCTGGGGTCCTTTATATTAATATACTTGTTCAATACTAACTTAAGGGAGATACACAAATAAATTCACACTGCAGAAAAAGCTGCTTTCAATGAGGTCTATACAGTTGATGGATAGAATGCAAAGGAAAGAGAAGATTTTAGTCTCTGGGGCACAGTTTGCAGGGATTTTGATCCCCACAGTCCTGGTTCTGGCCTTACAAGTTCTCCAGCGGGCCACAGCAGCACCGCCAACAGCCCCCGGCTGGTCCATTTTTGATCTTGAACCGTATCTGTCTGTTTACCTTAAAGTATAGTGTACAGCACAAATATTACCATTTTAAGATAGGAAAACATTGCCCTAAGGAGCTATGACTTTCTAGGTCTGAGAATTGCTTTGCATTTCTCTCCGTAAAGAAATAGTCTTTGATTGTACTCTTTGTCATTTCTATGCCTACATCTATTTCTATCTTTATTTTAATCTGTATCTATGTATCCTACGAATATTTCTTGAGCACACACAATATGCCATACAGAGTACAAAATAATCAAAATCTGATTTTGATGAATGCTATGCAGACAAGCAAAATATAAAGTGGAAACATAATTTGCAACAAATAATGACTGGAAAGTGTGTCTGAGTTATACAATATTTCTGTTTGTTATGAAGTGAATCTTTTGATTCTTATTTTTCAAAAATGCTTCTCTTCTTTCTTTCTGTGCTGTAATCTAGGTAAGTTTAATTTCCTTGCTCTTCCTCTTCTAAATGTGAAACTTTATTTCTTGTTCGTGTTTATGAAACTGGAGAACAGGAACTGGATTATCTGTTGCTCTTAATATTATTGGTTTAAGAGATCCTCATCTTGTTATTTCTAAGGAAAGAATTAAAATATCTTAGTATTTCTGTTTGTGAAGATTTAAAAGCTATTTCCCTTGAATGCTGTTATATACGACAAAGGAGCTAACTGCTTAATTCCAGGGATCTGTTATTATTTGTAAACTGGTTCTTAAATAAGGATACTTACAGATGCCTCTTGCTCCAGATGGTACCATTTAACTGCCTGTGTTACTCATGAGTGGTTTTCTGCTTTAGCGTTAAACAAATACTTAACACAGCAATCCTGTTATCAAGAATTCTCTCTTAAAATTGGAACAAAATCCTAAAGTGCTGCATGAAGTGGCAGCACAAGCAATTTCCTTCAGCATGGGACATATGGGTTAAAAATAAGTGGAGCATGAAGGTACCGGTGGGGATAAAAAAGAACTGTGGCCAAGTGGAAAGAGAAAATGTCTCTGGATTTAGCCTGAAGATCTGAGTGCAAATCCTTGCTCTGCTACTTATTAGCTTGGTGATCTTGACAGGTCTCAAAAAGGTAAGGATGAGGTCATCCCTTTCACAGGATTTGTTTGGGGACTAAATAAGACAGTAGTGTCCAACACTATCTCTGATGAATGTTAATAGATGTTACCAGGAAAAAAGAAAAAGTGGCTATGGTTGCACCCATCTGAGAAATGTCAAGTTAAACCAGGAAACAGGTTTCTTCAGTGAAAGACTTCTCAGTCTTTAAGATGCTAATATGTTTTGTGAATTTCCAAAAAGATATAATGTGTCATTATGTTTCCTAAATTTATTTTATTCCTAGCCATCACTCTTGTTGGAAAGATATTCCCTGGAACACATTTTGCGAAATGTTACTCTACTCTTTAAAGTGCTTTTCAAGTGTAAGCTGTTAAAAATTTAGATGTTGACAGTAGACAGTAATCTGGGACCTGTACATTACTAATTTGTGTTCTGAAGACCTTTCTTATTTGATTCTCAAAATTAATCCATTATAAATAACATTTTAAAATGAATGGGAAATTATGGTACACTGTACATCAGATATTTAAAAATAAACAAACAAAAAGCAAAAGAAATAAAAAAAAATTTGGGTCCACACATTCAGAGACCACTAGCTATACTTCTCAGTTTTATATTTAAAACATAACCAGATAGATATTTTGCCTCTTTTATGGGATTTTTACTGGAATTTTATTAGTACAGCTTAAACTGAAGCTCTGTGAAAATTTTAATGCTATTTTGGCATTAGTAATACCTGAAAAATATAAGAGTATTGGAGAAACAGCGTAAGTACTGGATAAATCTTAATTGAAATCCTAAAGGCCACTAACTTACTCTGTGATGGCTATAATTTATCAATACATACCACTCAAGTTTCAATTTTCTCATTATAAAGTCGGTATAGTAATACCAACCTTTCAGAAAATTTGGGAAGCACAAAGAAGGAAATCATCAGATGAAATTTACTGACGTGCAACTGTTACTTCTGAATGATAACAGAAAGTCATGTATTTGTCTATTTAATTGAAGATGTATGTAGGACTGAGAAGTAGCATATGATCACAAATCGCAGTTTTTAAAAATTAGAAATCTTTATTAAAACGACTTTAATGTAAGTGATGATGCAGTTAAATTTCAATTTATATTGCAAAGAATAAAATGAAACATTTAATCTGTGCTACATATATGTATCTATGGGAATCTTTCCTTAAGTATTTCTCTCATATTACTTCTCTATGCTCTTCTGCATGCTCATGTTTACTTAGCTCTTATACTGGGATTTGAATTTTGGTAATTTTCCTTTTAAAATTCTAAACTATCTTATTGTCTCTTTTTATTTTATGTTTGCGATGGTTTCAGGAGTAATGCAAAGTATATTAATTATTCTCATCTTAAAATTATTGTCTGCATTTTGAATTAAGTGCTGCCTGATCATTGGCACGTATGAAAATCATTGTGAGCATTGGTTCAGATTACCGGGGCCTCACTGATATAAGGTGGAGGACTTAGAGCTGGATTGGTGTGTTTAAAGACCTATATGGCACATATATACAATGGAATATTACTCAGAAACGAAATTGACTTGTTTGTAGTGAAGTGGATGGACCTAGAGTCTGTCATACAGAGTGAAGTAAGTCAGAAAGAGAAAAACAAATACCATATGCTAACGCATATATATGGAATCTAAAAAAAAAAAAAAAAAAAAATGGTACTGATGAACCTAGTTGCAGGGCACGAATAAAGAGGTAAACATAGAGAACGGACTTGAGGACATGGGGTGGGAGGGCGAAGCTGGGGCAAAGTGAGAGCAGCGTCAACATATATACACTACCGAATGTAAAATAGTTGGCTGGTGGGAAGCAGCAGCATAGCACAGGGAGATTGGCTCCGTGCTTTGCGAAGACCTAGAGGGGTGGGATAGGGAGGATGGGAGGGAGGCTCAAGAGGGAGGGGATATGGGGACATGTGTATGCATATGGCTGATTCGCTTTGTTGTGCAACGGAAACTAACACAGTATTGTGAAGCAATTATACTCCAATAAAGAGTATGCTAAAAAAAAAAAAAGAGATAAACAATAAGGTCCGACTGTATAGCACAGGGAATTATATTCAAAATCTTCTAATAAACTATAATGGAAAATAATCTGAAAATGAATATATATATATATATATCTGAATCACTTTGTTGTACACCAGAAACTAACACAATATTGTAAAGCAGCTATACGTCAGTAAAAAAATAAAGTACAAAAAAAAGAAAAAAGACCTATATGGAGGTTGCCTTCGGACCTCAAGTATTTGTCTATTAGCAACTGAAACTCACCTAGATTAAAACACAGCACCCGCTCTGGTGTCTCCAGTAGTGATGCCAGATTCCCCTCTTCTTTTTAGAAACCTGCCCTAATGCTTATCCTGGGGACGAATATTGCGGCAAATCTGAGAACAGGAGGCTGGAGTGGCAATTCTTAGCCCCGTGACTAATTTACACCACCAATTGCCCCAGTGTTCCTGTCTCTTAGACTAGATATTCTGGAGTTTTGATGGAAACACTCCCTTCAGAGCAAGTCTCTGTTTTTCCTGTATTGTACTAAAGGTTACTCAGGTCTGTTAAAGTTCCCCATCTATCTCCAATTGTTTAGTGTATTCAGAAGTTCTTCAACTTTCTGGTCAATACTATAAATTTATTTTAATTTTCCAATTGCTTCTTCTTTCTCACCAATAGGATTTCTGGGAGATGAGAAGGAGAGGTAAAGTCCATTCTGTGCCAGTCATCCATATTCAAATGGAAAACCTTAAAATGATTTATAATTCTTTCTATTATCACTTCCTTTGAGTCTGTACATGGTCACAATGAGAATTTTCCTTCTTATTCTCCTTTTTGAACATATTTGACTATAGTCACCAAGAATCATATTTCTCAGCTTTTGACTTGGTTTAATACCTCAAAAAGGAAATTTCTCTTCAGAGCTGAATATGCATCATTCATTCATTCGTCAAATATTTGTTGAGCACCTCAGATACCAGGTGATGAAGAAATACAGACACTGCCTTGCCAGCACAGAGCTATACTCACTCCTTTTCTGCAAACACAGAGCAGATTTTCTTTAGTTTTTTCCTTGAGAAGAGTAAACCTGTCTTTACCTTTCTGGCTATTTAACCTATTGGCACAGCACATGTTTAGTTTTTGATTAAATAATTGCTTACTTTTTGTGAAATAAAAATCTTCATTGTAACTAAGCAACTGAAAAGAATATTTAAGGTTAAATATTAAGCTTCAAATACAACCAAAAATTAAACTGACATCTTAATTTTACTGTCAATACCGTGTATATTCTAGAGACATTCTAATAAAATTGTTGCCATTATGTAGGATATAACTGATGGCCTTTAATGGAAGTGGCTGTCTTTAAATTATCTGAATGTATTTTTTATGGTCTTCCAAGACATGTAGAATTAAAATGCATTTTGTTTATATTGAAGAAGGAACTTCCTGATACTAAAATAGGATGAGTTTCTGAGCTTGACTATGGAATCCCTTCTTTGCAGAGTTTATGGAACAATCTGTGTTCTCATGTCTTTGGAAATTTAAATGTGGTTGTCTTTGAAGGCCAGAGACTAGACAAAGTACCCTGCTTTAGGTCCCTTTCAATCTTATGACCTGTTGCTATCTCAGCCTAGTCATCTCCAGTAAGTGTTTGTAAAAATGCCAAAATGCACATGAAACTACACTGTGCCTATGCAAATGAGTATATAGAAGAGATGGCGTGTCATCCTGGAGGTCTCTGCCTCTCTAACTGGGGCATGTGTGACCCCAGGGGTACAGAGTGTTATGCTGGAAGCATAAGTGTTATGTGAAGCTATAGAATGCACATGGTCCATCTTTATGCCATGTCCATAATCTTAAAAATATTAGAGAAAAATATTTTGAAATTTTATTTTATTTTTATTATAATAAATATGGATGTATAATAGAGTACAAATCACAAATTTTTGCACTGATTAAAAAAAAATAAGACATAAGTCCTCAAAATGATCTTGGACTACTTTGGATTATTCCTCCAGTGCCTCCCCAGGGGCACTCATTCACTCTCCTCTGCTATATTTTGGTGACAGTGGTTGCAGGGCTCTTCTGTACATGAAAATGTATGGCCTAAAATACTGGTTTCATTACCCATATCATTATCACAGCTTGAGTAACAATTTTTTTTTTTAAGCTAGTGGTTAATTTATCTAGATTCAATGAACATTTGCTTTGAGACTAGCAGATTGGAACTTGGTATTTTTAAAAAATTGTTAAAAGAGAGTGATAGGCTAGCCTCATGATGATATCTGTATCTACATCTCTTTTTATATATATTGGTTATTTAATTTGACATATTAAAACATTATTAATGTCTTATTGAAAGGTAAATGTCAAAATGCATCAAGCATGCAAAACCTTTACATGTTATGCTATTTGTGGTTGGTTACCAGCCTAGCATCCATAGCTCCTCTTCACTCTAATTGTACTTTTTTTTTAGGGGGGGCGGGAATCTCTAAATTATCATCTCAAGGCTTTCAAAGCTGAATCTCTAAATGGTTCTAAAATACTCTGGAAATCACGACAAGTTTGAGATAAAGTACATGCATATTCAAATTACTCAAATGACACCTTTATTTTTAGTTAATTTTCATTTATGGATGCCTCTTAATTTTCTATCAAAACCTAGATAGAGCCATGAATTCTGTCAATTTTTTCCATTTCTGGCATCTATTTTAGAGATCTCTGCAAATTGATAAATCTGTATATATTGCTTCCCCTAGTTAATTTCACACATTTTTCTCCCCCTGAACATCCTTAACGTTTAAGTCCAGAGCTGGGGCCAGGGCCAGACTCTGAGGGGAGAGTAGGCACATTATTTTTCTTGCTTCTCCTGTTTCTCCTTTCCCTCCACATTAGAAGACTACATGGGGAAAAATGTTTATTCTCCTTCTAGCTTTCCTTTTATACCTCTGGGGAACATCAGACTGATGGGATCTAATCCAGTCCTGATATTTCTAAACTTCTGCCAACAGTAAAAACTCTGAGATTTACACTGTCCTGTCCAGTTCATTTTTAAGCAACTCTGCACCCATGCGGCTCAGTAAGAACAATTTCATGAGTGAATTTTGTCATTTTTTATTTGAAATCATGAATCAAGGACCTATACAAACAAACATCGGATAAATAACCGTTTAAACTTTAGAGTTAGAATGCATCGTTTTCTAACCAGAGCAGTTCTGGATGGCTTCTACAAAACAGCTGTTTAAGGTCATTCATCTTCTTCTTAGACATTTTCAGTAAAAAGTGTCTTTTTGGATACTTTCAGTGAAAATTCATTGCTGGAATTTCACATTGGCAAATTTCACTGTTAAAAAGTCTGGTCTTAAAATTGATCCTAAATCTGCCATTTTATATTTTGCATACACTAATCCTGGTGATGCCTTCTGGAATAAAATACTAAATTCTTACTCTTCTCCATGGTGTTTCTTCAAATATTTGAAGGAATCATATCTCCATTAATCTAGTAATTTGAAGGAGCTGGCTTATACCAGGTCACAAGAGCTAATTAAGATTTTCAGGAAGTTTGCAAACTGGTTGTTAAACTAGCCATTATTAAAAATTAAATTATATAAACTTGAAGTTAAAGAAACTATATTAAAAGAACATAAATACAGCTTATCACTTGATTATTTTACTGTTATCTGTGATTGAGGTTATTTACACCTATAACTGCATGACAGAAATACTATATATTGTTGTACTAGTGCATATATCTTCCCAACCCTGCATTCAGTGATACCAAAGTGTTAGATTGAAATTGTACATGGTGGGAGTATTTACACTATAGAAATGAACAAATGCTAAACATTAGGGCTTTTTTTCTCTTTTTTTCTGGAGAGCTTTTTATCAAACATTTACACCACACTACTGCTGCCTCATCTCTGATGCAGCCTTAAAATTTTATGCAGTTCCTATCGTCTTATAACCTCTCAAAAATTAGTTCTATATAATTTTATGAGCAACTCTGCTCTCTCACTCACTTTCTTCCAGGTGCCCATTAGTTTCTATTAGTATCCAGAACCTAACACAAATGCCCAATAGAGGAATTCCTATCAATTATTAGCATATTATTATTTTTTACATGGCCTAAGAAACATAGTTTTTATTGTTTGTAAACAGTGTCCAGGCATTATCCTTAGAAAAAAGGCCAAAATTATAAGTCACCCCACCTACAAGACAGGATTTTTGCGGGGCTCTAATAATGTAAATAAAAAAGCACCATAAAAAACACCATAGTGTGTAACAGAAATATAAACAATTATTAGACTTTATTAATAGCAAGAGTGTGAAGGTCACAGAAAGTAATATTTCCACTATATACTTCATACTTCAATGATCAGAACAAATATCAATTATTTGTCTTAGTGCCTCATTTTAATGACAACATGTATAGATTAGGGTAAGTTCTCAGAAAGTTGTCTAGAATGATACGGAGTCTGGTTTTGATTTTGTTCTTCTATTACAGGCTTAGCTTTCTAACTATGTTTTGGTTAAACTAATACTAATATTTGTTTGCATTCCCAGGTGATTCACTAAAATTTTTACAGATTATCTCATAACTAAATAACATGCATTGATAACTGAGAGTGAGTTCAATAATAAGACAACTTTCTACCAATTTAAAAAACTTCAGGGATTATAAATAAAACATTCTTAAAGTTAGGTTAGTTTTCATCTTCATATTTTTAAGATAATCTTCCATGTTTCCAGGGAAAAAAGAAAACTCCAATTTTTTTATAAATGTGGTAGCCCAAAATTTTTGTAGCAAAATGAAACACATCAAAACTTATTCTTTAAAGTGCCATCATATTCAATAAATATAACCAAATATAAATTTGGCTGTAAACAGAAGGGATTGTGTGATGTGCAACAACCTAGAGTAATACATCACAGGAAAATAAAGACATGGAACCAGGGGCAGAAAAGAAATGAAGAAGGTAGGGCAAAAGGTAATGGGAGTTGGGGGATGAGGCCACAAAGATAGATTAGGCTGAGAGTGGTGAAGATGTCAAAAATGTTATTAAAGATGAGAGAACATACTTTTTATTCAGCAGGAGTCACTGGAGATGTTTTTAAAAACTGAGTAATCTGAAGCAATTATATTTTACAAGATAACATGGGCAGTGTTGTGGTCTGTATTAGAGAAGAGAAAAACCAAAGGCAACACGGCCAGTAATGAGTACATTACAATTCAATAGCCAGATCAAATTGTATAGAAGTTTTAAGAAGTGACAGTGAGAACAATGCAGATTTGTCAATCCACATAAAGATGGTACCATAAAATATAAATAAACAAGCATACAAACAAGCAAATAAAATCACCCAGAGAGTAAGTATAGTGAAAATATACCTTGGTTAGAATCTTAGTATGAACAGAAAAAAAATTCCAGAAGAAGAGGGTCTACAGTGTCAAATGTCAAGAGTGAGAAGCCAAGTAGCATATATTTTTTGAATAGTATTCTGCATAAGCATCTTCATTAATATGCCATATTATTTTAATTAATGTTTTGAGTTGATTCCTTTATTTAAACTTACTTTAAAAAACTAAGTACAGTTGACCCTTGAACAATACCAGAGTTAGGGGCACCAATCCTCCCTGCAGTCAAAAATCCGAGTGTAATTTATAGTTAGCCCTCCATGTCCACAGTTCTATCAATACAGTTTGTACTGTATCTGCATTTTCTCATCCAGGGCTTCAACCAACTGTGGTTTGTATAGTACTGTAGTATTTACTATTGAAAAAGTCTACATATAAGTGGACCTGCACAGTTCAAACTCGTGTCATTCAAGAGTCAACTGTATTGCTATTATAAACAGAAAAACCATAAATAGAAGGTAACTGTAAAATAGAAAACTAATAATACCAAATAAGAGATTATATATCACTGAAATTGACTTTTATATAATCATGCACTACATTTTGAAAAATACAGGACTAGGAAAAGCTTATATACATATATAATGAAGACTTAAAGGAGTTGAGTTTGGAGGAAGAGAATTAGATTGAGGAGACAACTGATAGTTTGTGAGCAGACTGGCTATACTGGCTTGTCCTTGAAGTGAACTGTAGGATTGAGGATGGAGGATGTAACTTTGACTGAGAAGAATTGAGTGCTTCCTGATGCTTCAGCTGGAACTTGGATATTTTCATCAGCACATCTGAGAGATGGTAACTCTCTCCTTTCAAACATGTTGCAGAATTTTGCATTGCATATAATTATATCTCTAATAACATAATTTTTCATCAGCAGTGGGAGATTTGTCTTCCTGCAAAGTAGGTTTCTCTGAACAAGAAATGAAAGTGTGTTCCAAAAGAAGACTAAACAAGTAAATCTATAGTGTAAAGCAATAGTTCTAGATTTGACATAACCATATTGAAAGAAATTGGCTTTCTTTATTTAGTGTTGGCAGATGCAATCAGAGTAAAAGAATTTTTTTTCAAATCACCTTTTCTCTCTTTTTAAATCCAAGTTGCTTTCTGTGGGGAAATAGCCTCTTTTTATGGCTCTTTGTACAGTTAAAGGAAGAAGGGATCTTTCATGGCAAAAGGATATGCTGGAATGTACATGTCCTTCCAAATATTAAAAACTTGTTTAGATTTGCAAAGAAATTGTCTTCATACAATGAAAATCTCTCAGGAAGTCCAACTGCTTATTTATTTGTTCTTTCAAGCGAAACAAATCATCATTAAAAAGGTTCAGCTTCCAATTAAGACCTTTTCGAAGCTTAGAGGGACTTCCTCACAAAAGTTCAAATCCCTTAGAAAATGGCTCATTGCTGCCTCAGAGAAAGAGAAAAATAGCTACTGATGAGATTCAAATCATTCTCTATCTTTTCTTTCATTAATTTTAAACATAATTCATAGGCCATTATGCTCTGGAAATCAAAAGAATTATTCCTTATTGTAGCCCACCATTTTTCATCATTATACACACACAATGTCCAATTTCACCCCACTCATTCAAAATGGCGCTTAAAGCAGGCAGAAAAGATTAACTCCAATACTTATATTTGGCTTTAATTCATAGCTTTCTAAAGAGTTTTACAAGTCTAAATATGTATTTACACAATGAATATGATGAGTCATTTCTAAAATGTAAACATACTAGTTTAAAAAATTGCTTAAATATGTATTTCTGCCTGAGCTTCTCTCAGAATATTCCTATGAGATTCACAGCAATAACTCCCTAATATTTGAATCACACCACTTCTCAGTACATTACGAATAATAAAAAAAAGAATGAGCAAGGAGTATAGATACCTCTCAAAGTAATCAAAATATTTTAATCCTTCATCTTTTCTGGTGTTCGAGAGCCATAGAGGCACTGCCCTTCATTTCAGATGGAATCACATTCAAGCTATTCTGACTAAGCTTTTAATGGTATTAGCAGGTTGCTGTTTAAAATCCTCTAATGATCAAACAGCTGGGCAGATGTTTCAGAGAATAATAGTATTCACTTTCTATAAAGGAAAATACAGCTTAACACGTTGGCTTTTGTTCTTGGCTAGAAGACATTTCACTACATCATCAGTCTCTCTTTGCTTTTAAACAGTCTTCACATTAGAAAGCATTCCAAATGTTATTTTCTGCTGCCAGTGAAGGTACTGATGAGTACCATTTGAAGGCCAGTGTCTGAGGTTGGTTATCTCCGCCCTGAAGTGCCACTGCCAGTTTCAATTTTGGTCCAAGATGATGCAGAAGTGAATTCGGACAGCAGGGTTTGTAGATGTGGACATAGAAAGAAAGGAAGTAGAGTATTAAAACTTATTTGCACTTCAATTTCTATGTTATTAATTACACCTATTTCTACTATAGGGCAGTCTAGTCTAAACATTATTCCAAGCAAACTATTTTGTAAATGCTGCCTGCTTTATCTCTCTCTTGAGTATTTTCTTAGAAGTTTTATAAATACCTATTTAACCGATCTGACCTTGGAAGACTCCTCAACTCCTACTCTCTCCTCCACCACCACTCCCCATTTATAACATCAGACACAGCTGGTTCATCTAGGAAACAGACTTTGAAATGTGGAACTTGTGGAGGAAGTTTACTGGGGAATGTTTTCTAGATAAATAGGTATCGGAGAGCAAATGAGGCACTGGGAAGAAGAAGCTGAACTGAGAGGCAATCACAACGAAGGCCTCAGCGAGCCTCATGGAAGCTCTGGAGATGGGATGTCCCTTTAGACCTGTCTGCATGGAGGCAGAGGAGGATCAGCTAATGCCTTGGTTCAAAGCCTGAGGATTCAGTGTTTAGGATTCTACAATCATCAAAGCATACCTGGTAGCAAATGTCAAATTTGGGTATGAATTATATCAGAAAATATTTTTGCAGAAATATTTATGTTGATGCTTATAGGATCTCAGGCTTTTACCTAAGTATCAGGAGGGTGAGAGATTTCATAATTAAGTATTTATTGAGGGCCTATGAACCAGATATATGATATAAATATGATCTCAATTAATCATGAAAGCCAAACATTTTATTTTTTCCTCTTTCATAGATGAGGAAATTGATCTTAGGTGTGATCAAGTGAATTGTTAAGGTTCATACAGTTAGCAGGATTGCATGCAAACCTACGTGTACATGCTCAGTGGTTGCACTGTACTGTTTTATAGGCTTTGGGGAGGGGATTTGGTTGGGAGGCAGGTGCAAACTAGAACCGATCTGATTGTGCAGCAAGAGTCAACAATCAACGTAAGGGTTCAAATGGCATATTAGGGCTCTCCAGAGAAACAGAACCAGAGAGAGAGAGAGAGAGAGAGAGAGCAATTATGGAAGCTGAAGAATCCCACAAATTGCAAGCTGAAGACCCAGGAAAGCCAGTGGTGTAATTTAGTGTGAGTCAGAAGACCTGAAAACCAGGAGAGCCAACGGTGTAAATCCCAGTCTAAGGGCAGGAGAAGATGAGTTAACATGTTCCATTTCAAGCAGCAAGGCAGGAAAAAGGGATGAATTCCTCCGTCCTCTGCCTTTTGTTCTATTCAGGCCCTCAGTGGATTGGTGATGCCCACACACACTGGGGAGGGCAATCTACTGAGTTCCCGGGTTCAAATGCTAATGTCATCTGGAAACACCCTCACGGACACACCCAGAAATACTGTTTAATCTGGGCACCCCTTGGTTAGTCAAGGTGACAAACTAAATTAACCATCACAAATGGCAAAGCCATTCATATTTGGAAATATCCATTCTTTTAAGCCTGTAGTTTCCATGGTAATTGATGATAAACACTTAAAATCTTAATGTGCTTTAAGAAAATTAAGACATTTTATGATATCAAGGATAATAATGCCAACTAAAAAGAATCAATTACCTGATATGTTCCAGTATTGTGTTAATTACTTTAGACACGTCATTTTACAACATGAATACAGTTATTATTCCTATGTTTTAGGTGAGAAATGTAGAGAAGTTAAGTAACTTTCCCAAGGCCATGTTACTAGTAAGTGACAAGTCTGGGATTAAAATTCAGACTATCTTACTCTAAAATCTGAGCTCTGAGCCACTGCTCTACAGGGCTTCTCAGTGATCTTTCTGAAATGTAGAAATGTCAAGATATAAAACTGTTCACATGTTGGTTTATCATGGAAATGTCAGTCAGCTCCTTCTGGAATCACTATAATTTTTGGAAGCAATGCTTATTCTTCCTTCCTGTATCGGATGATTCTGTTGTCAACTTACTTAGTTTGGGAATGCCATTCCTTAGAAACCTTTCCTGTACCAGGTTAGAGCTGGCCGAAAAAGAAACTTGTATGAAATTTGGGAGGTGGAAGTGAAGTAGCAGGCATTGTTCTCCGCAGTTTGTCATGGTGAGTAGTGGGGACAGATAGTCACAGAGGTATTGGCCCATCCCAGTTTGTCCTCTCTCTCCTACACTTTCCAGCTCTTCTTCCTGACTGTTGACCCTGATGACCAATAGCAACTTCAGTATCATCATCAGTTTCTTGGATGTGTACTCAGAAAAACAAGAGCTTCTCATAGACTTCTCTACTAACTACCTTTTCGTGGCCTTGTTTCATGAGAGACCATGTGCCTGGACTCTCAAATCAATCAGTTGGTGATTCTTTTGATTCCCCAACTTTCTCTTTTGGGTCTTCACTACCCCAGTATTCCCCACATTTGTGTGAGGTCTAATTCCTCTAATAAATTCCTTATCCCATGTCTATAATTGTTCTGCTTCTCTTACTGAATGCTGAGTGATACAGAAATTAGTATATGGGAGTAGGTGCTACCATAACAAAAACCCAAATCATAAAACTTTGGGGGCAAGGAGTGAGACTTAAAAATATTTATAGAAAATTGACAAAGTTTTTAAGTGAATTTTACTAGAAAACATACATACAATGAAGTCAGACCCAAAAGGAAAGACAGTTCAAAATGAAAAAGAGCCGATGGGCTCCAAATTTCTATAGGAAAGAAGCAGGCTGAGAGAACTTCTCAGATGAAAATATGGGTAATTTTTTTGTATGTGAGAGGGAGTTGCCAAGCTCCCGGGGAATGAACCCAGCTGAGAACAATGGATTGTTCCATTGAGAGGGCAGAATTGATTCATTGTCTCCTCTTCCCTGAACAGAAGTGTCTATTGTGGTTGTTTTTTCCCTGTCTCATCATTGAATGTTGATTATGCAAGGTCAGATAACTTGTATCTTTAAGTTCAAAGTTTTTTAGGTTAAAAGAAGTTGCATCCCACGAGTCTCAATGCATATCTGGGCCTAAGTTAAATGATGAGATCTTGCACTTTGGTCCAGAGCCTGATGCCATGATTGGATAAAACTTTGGGGGTCTTATTTGGAGATGAGTGCATTTTGCACATGGGAGAAATGGAAATTTTGGCCAGGAAACAATTTCTCCCAAGCCTAGACATGCTGTTTCTGTCATTAAGAAATAGAGATCAGGGCTTCCCTGGTGGCGCATTGGTTAAGAATCTGCCTGCCAACGCAGGGTCATGGGTTCGAGCCCTGGTCTGGGAAGATCCCACATGCCATGGAGCAACTAAGCCCGTGTGCCACAACTACTGAGCCCGTGTGTCACAACTACTGAAGCCCGTGTGCCTAGAGCCCGTGCTCCACAACAAGAGAAGCCACCACAATAAGAAGCCCGTGCACCGCAACAAAGAGTACCCCCCGCTTGCCACAACTAGAGAAAGCCCATGCACAGCAACGAAGACCCAATGCAGCCAAAACTAAAATAAAAATAAATAAATAAATAATGATTTAAAAAAAAAAATAGTGATCAGTCTTGGATCGGAGCTGGCCTTGTGACCTCCTTCAGTCAACAGAATGCAGAGGAAGTGATGCTGTGCCAGTTTTGGACCCAGCCCTTCACGGGCCTGGCATCTTCTATGTTGAGTTCTTAGAGCCCTGAACCATTATGTAAGATACTATGGTTTTACTCTGATGAAGAGAGAAGCTCAGTACTTCCTAGCTGTTCTGGTCAGCCCAGCAACTATGGAAATGGAGTTATCTTGGAGATTCCAGCCCCAGCAAAGCCCCTGGCAGAATGCAGCTTCATGAGTGACCCCAGGCAGGTGGAGCTGAAAAACAGCCTGGTTGACCCTTCAATCCACCAAATTGTGAGAAATAAGAAACTGTTACTGTTTTAAGCCAGCAACATTTGAAGTAGTTTGTTATGCAGTAATTAATAACTGAAAGAGTTACAAATATATGAATTAAAGAACAAAGGAGCAAATGAATGATTAGAACAAAAGCCTTAAATGGAAGTAGATTGTATTACCTAGGATATCACTGGGTGTGTTATCACAAGGTGTGTTACTCTTTCCTTCCACCTAGTACCTTTTGTGAAGCTTTACATCTATGATTGCCTGTGGGCACCAAGTTGCTAAAATGGTTCTACATCTTTGTGTTTATTGAGATAAAAGCAAGGAAGAAAAGAAAAGTGTTGTTGGCTAGCCCCCAAAAGTTCTGACCAGGATAGCTTTCCCCTTTTCTCTCTCTTTTCAGGGCAATATCATGCCCATTACTTTAAAAACAAACAAACAAACAAACAAACAAAAACCTTTATTTCTACCAAATATTGAAGCTATTTTTAAAAAAATGAGATCGGGAAACCTAAAGCAATAATGAAAAGACATGGAAAGTAAAACTTATGTAATGGAAGAAAAGTGGTTCTAAGACAATAGCTAAAACAAATTCAAAGGATTTAATACACTAAACTATCAAAATATCATTGAAGGACTTCACATCAACATGTTGTGAATAAACTAAATAAAAAGCATGGAATAGAGGCAAAATGATGGAGAAAGCTTACTTCAAAAAAGAAGATCAACTATAGCTTGTCTGAGGATTTTGCATTTGAAACTGGTTGAATGGTATCTTAGTATCTCAGTGATTAGAGATTGTAAATGATAGAGATAAGGAAATAGGAGGGAAATAGATAGACTTTATAGATACTACTAAGAAAGCAATAATGAGGAATGATTTAACAAAATTCAAAGGTTTCAGATCATTTGAGAGCCTGAAACAGCAGATGGTAAATATAGTTCAGTTCTGGCAAACATAAAAAAAAAAGATGCATAACAATAGAGAGCTACAAAAGAAGGCTATGGAAACACATTTCGATGGACTAATCATCTAGTACGCCAACCAGAAAATATTTGAAAACTTTTAACTATCAGCTTAGTGCAAAGAAACAGTCTTCTAAGATGCAGGCCAGAATAAAAAAAGTGCTTCAGGCTTTTAGTCTTAACTGTTGAGGGAGGGGTCGGGAAGTGGGAATGAGAAAAAAAATACTTAGAAGTGGGAAAAGATAAAGATACTTTATAAAAAAAAAAAAAAAAGATGCTTTAGGAAATACGAGATTCTTAGTCACAGACTTCAGGGTATTTAATTTTCTCCATAGAAATAAAAAAGCATTTTGGTAGGTGTGTTAACTTTTTTAATAGGGTACATTTTAGTACCTTATATAAGAAAGTGTCTGAAAATAGCCAAGGGAGCTTTTTTCCAAGTGGAAATGGATTATATAGTCTGTAAACTACTAGTTGTTTACACTGATGGTCTTTGTGACAGAGGAGGATTCATATACATTTATATGACCAAATTGGCTGGAAGATTTCAAGACATCTGTTTTTATGTGGTTTCCGTATTTAGAGAAGCACTTCTCATAGAGGAAGCTTAAGTGGAACTTTAAAGCCTTCACTCCCGTCCTGTTAATATCAAAAATTTCTCTTTAGATTGTGCCCCCAGGTTTCACAATTTCCTCAGGGACAGCAGAATTAGTTCCTCTAACTGTAGCAATTTCAATATGTTATTAGTCTGAAAATCACTTTTTTTTTTCTTATTACCCTCAACAATTATTTTGACACTAGCAGGCATGCTAGTTATGTGTTTCTGATTTAACCTGTGATGTCATAGTGCATTTATGTATGGTGGTTTTGGGCTGAACTCAAAATTATTCTATCATGAATATCTAGAACCAAGACATTGAGGGGGAAGATAGGTAAAGACATGTCTCCGGAATATGAAAGATTTTAAGCCAGAAAATCTTTAAATGGATGTCTATAGGAGTATCTCTCCAGATATTTAACAATACAATAGTCACCAAAATATGTTACAGATATTTAAAATGGACTCCTGTTTAAAGTCCAGAAATGAAATCTGATGGTCTCCAAAAAACTTCTCTAAACTGATTTGTCTTTTTTAAAAATTTCTTTTGTTAACAGTTTAAATGCCACTAGAATTATTTTCAAGTTAAGAAGATAAGGGGATTGACTTTCTAAACTTTAAGAGGAACTTCTCCACTATGACTGACTGTATTTTCCAATATGAAGAATTGTAAGTTTTCACAATGAAATCATAAACTTTTAGTGTACATTGACGCTCTGCTTTATTTCTTATCCATCTGCCACAGAGGCATATTCTAGTTGCCATGCTGATAATAGCTAACATGCATACCATGTGCAGTTTTAAGCTTACTATTCATAATAGGAACTGAAACAATATAGCTATGTTTTAAAATTTATTCTAGTCTAATAAAAAATAGAAATGGTCAATAGAAAGAAATCTAATTTTAGATGTTTAAACATGACATATTTGGAATTCAAAATAGAGATTATTTACTTAATTAAAAAAATAAAGTTAGGGACTTCCCTGATGGTCCGTGGTTAAGACTCCTTCTTACAATGCAGGGGACGCCTGTTTGATCCCTGGTCGGGGAACTGAGATCCCACATGCCACGGGGCAACTAAGCCCACATGCCACAACTAGACGGCCCGCATGCTGCAACTACAGAGCCCATGTGCTCTAGAGCCCGGGCACCACAACTAGAGAGAAGCCCATGCACCGCAACGAACAGCCTGCGTGCTGCAACGGAAGATCCCGCGTGCCACAACTAAGACCTGACGCAGCCAAAATAAATAAATAAATAAATATTTAAAAAAAATAAAATTACCTTAAAATTTTTTGGTGAATTTCTCCTTCCTTCAGTTAGCATGTTGGCACAGGTAAACCTTGCTTTCCCCATTAAAAAGACTGTGACCATGACTTCACTAAAGGCAGGATTCCTGTCATTTATTTTTTTATCCTCTGTGCCCAGAACAGCCTTTGCAGGTGGTAGGCTAGCAAATATTTGTAGAAGAAATGCATAAATCATCTAGTACTTACCGATGGGTTCAAATAACATTTAAAAATTACAGATAAATAACCAAAAAAAAAAATTCACTAAAAATTTTATTTCACTTAGAATTTTATGTACATTTTACTTTGTGAGAGCAGAGAAAGGATCGCAAAGTCAGAAGATGCTGCTAGGCAGCTACATTTTTTAAAAGATCAAGAGTCACTGAATTGGTAGAGTAGCAGAAAGATATATTTAGAAGCAGACTTAAAATATGACAGTTCATGACCTGGTATTTATTAAGGAACACACTTCACGTATGGGAATTGACTTTTCCATGACTTGCCTCGCACCTCCTTTGTATAGAACAAACAAAAATGCTTTTGTACATGACATTGTGTCAGGGTTTCTCAATTCGATTCTATGATGTAGTTATAAAAAGGCTTTTAGTAGTTTTCTACTGCATAAGTAACCATTTCAATTTTGATATAAGCTAAATGTAAACTTGGCATCAACAGTGCATTATATTTCTGAAACTTTATTCTTGATTTTTGTTGTTGTTGTTCCTTATTTCATCGTATTCTTAGCAACCATCCCATATACTTCATGGATCACAATCCTCATGCTCTCTTTGCCTGATGGTAGAAATATCTGGCTGCCTAGCAAAATACATTTTCCTGTGTTTCCATAGTAAATTTGTTGCTGGGCATGTGTCTGCCCAGTTAGAAACCATATTTCTCACACTCCTTTATAGCTAGATATTGTCCTTAGGCTACGTTTTCACTAATGCAATGTGACCGGAAGTGAAAGTGACACTTCCACCAGCTATGGGTCTTAAAATATTGGGCATGTGAATTCTTTATACTTTCCCTTTCCCATGAGCTGCAGCATGGTCTTCTGGGATTAAGCTATGGCTATAAAAATGAGAACAACAAGTTAAGTGATGGTAGAATCACAATGTAAGGAACTTAAGTCTCTGAATGACTTTGTAGGGCACAACTGCCTGATAATCTGGATCTGTTACATAAGAGAAAATTAAATTTGTATTTTTAAGTCTCTATATTTTGGAGGATTTTTATTACACAGATTAGTTACAACAGTTGTAACTCACCCTAGTCCAGTATGAAACTGAACTGTATAGCTCATTATTTTAGATGCTGGCACTTCACTTTTGAAAATAAAAATCAGTACATCTAGTTTTATCTTTTTTTTTTTTTTTTTTTTTAAATAATTTCTAGTTTGCCTTTATTCCTGGAGGATATTATTATCAGGGGTCCCAAGTGAACACTTGAAGTCTTTTTTTTTTAATTTTTATTTATTTATTTATTTATTTATGGCTGTGTTGGGTCTTCGTTTCTGTGCGAGGGCTTTCTCTAGTTGCGGCGAGCGGGGGCCACTCCTCATCGCGGTGCGCGGGCCTCTCATTAACGCGGCCTCTCTTGTTGCGGAGCACAGGCCCCAGACGCGCAGGCTCAGTACTTGTGGCTCACGGGCCCAGTTGCTCCGCGGCATGTGGAATCTTCCCAGACCAGGGCTCGAACCCGTGTCCCCTGCATTGGCAGGCAGATTCTCAACCACTGCGCCACCAGGGAAGCCCTTTTATCTTTCTTATAGGTGCATAATATTATAGGTGATATGTTCAGCTTTATCTTCACTTGGTTTGTTATTAGATGCTATATGAATTAGGTATGCAGATTTCATAATTGCTGGCAAAGGGAGTTATCATCCAAAATGGATTCAAACAAGGACTCTTGTTCAGCATAAGAGATTATTCCATGTTTTATATTATTATTTTTTTTAACTGAAGTATAGTTGATTTACAATACTGTGTTAATTTCAGGTGTGCAGCATAGTGATTCGGTTTTTGGTTTGCAAATTATATTCCATTATAGTATATTACAAGATACTGGGTATAATTCCCTGTACTATACAATAAATCTTTGTTCCTTACCTATTTTATGTATAATAGTTTGTATTTGTTAATCCCATACTCCTAGTTTGTCCTTCTCCCCCTCCCTGTCCCGTTTGGTAACCTAAGTTTGTTTTGTATGTCTGTGAGTCTGTTTCCATTTTGTATATAGAGTCATTTGTATTATTTTTCAGATTCCACATTTTTAATATTATTTTTAATGCAAAATTCAGTTGCCATTAAGTATAATTTTGTGTGGTTTGACTGGTACCATTAGCATGTAATTGTCTTTAACTAATAATTTTTAAACTTATTAACTGTTGTGACTTTGCTTTTAATTGAGTGTACATAAAAGGGCTGGAATGGCTGAATAATAAAAAGTTGAAGATGTCTAGTGTTTGGTTGAATAATCTAATAGACATAAATATAATTAACATAGAAAATAACTTAGCAAAAGGAAGAAAATCTGAGGTCCCTCTTGATCGATGCATGTTAGGAATTGTTGAAAAAATACTAGATATACATAAACTGTTTTTCTGTAAAAATTTCCAAAAATCTGAAACTTAGTGCTTCCAAGCATAAACATATTAAAATATCACAAGAAATGTAATCAGTATCTTGTAAAAACTAGTAAGGACAATTTCTCTGCTGACTATAATATCTATGACCTGGAAAACAATTTAAGGATTTTAAAAACATGACTCTGCTTTTAATAAGTTCAGGTAAATTGGAAATCAAGTATACAATATGGCTCTTACTTTACCTCTATATCCTGTCTGCAATGCATGAAAAAATCAAAATTATATTTGCAATAATACAACATGAGCCAATCTATGAAATCTAATGTCCCAAAGAAGATTCAGCATGCCTGAACAAGAATACAATGAAGAAAAAGTTACTATAATTATGAAACTTATGACCATTAAGTTATTTATGTTGTGTATATTTCTTGCATCTTTTTGTAAGCCTTTGAATAAGCAATCTAAGAAAATAATTTTCTGGGAAATGACTGAGATAACCAGAGATAAGAAATTAAAATGAATTATTTGTCAGCTACTGTATAGTAACATTAGATTCAATTTTACTGTTGAAATTGCCTCTGTATTGTATGCAGTTAGAAAACACTTTCTCAAATGATCAACACCTATTTCCAAAAGTGTAGTTATGGATAATATGCATAGTTACAAATCATCATTCTTCCTTTAAGAATCAATCCAAGGAGCAGTATTCAGAAAAATAGATACCTTTTAATAAGTCAGGTTCCAGCTGTGAACTTCAAGGCAATCATAAGAGATAAACATAAAGCATCCTGGCATAATACAAAATAAATAAGTCCGATAAAACTGGAAATTTGCAGAGTTCTAAATCCTCAGGGATCCACAGGATGTCCAGAAATGTATTTAGAGGGCAAGACTTTCAAAGCTAACATAAAATTTGACTCATTATCTTTTTGGAATTTAGTCTTTCCTCTTAAAAGAATTCTAAATAGAGGGTAGCTAGAATAGCTGGCTTAATCTAAACTTCTTTTCCATCAAAAGTTCATTACAAGTGCCCTTGGCTCCGTTCTCATCTCCTTCATCCTTGTACATCTCTCCTGCCTGACTTCAAAGAGAACTCTCCACACAGGAGATAGGAAAGGGAGGCAAGAGGATGAGAACAGGGCCACCTCTGTTAAAAGAGAGGCTTAATTAAGTACATATTTGAAGAGTGCCTTTGACATGAAAAAGAAGTAAGAAAATTCAGTACTATTAACGCTGAACTAGAAGTGCTTGGTCCTGGGAGCAAAGCCCTATAGAGATTAGGAAAAAAGCTTATATTCTCCTTCCTCAGGCAAGCAGTTTTCAATGGGGTTCTCTATTGATGTGTCATCCTAAGAGAGTCTGTAAATCTAGTATCTGCATGTTGATTGCTAGTTTGTATGGAGAAAGAAGAAGCAGAGAGCAAAAGATACATCTTTCTGAAATCTGAATAAAACTGCAGCATGCCTGCTTTAAATGTGCACTCATTTCTTTGCAAAAGGACTTAATACATGTGAAATTTGAAGTAAAACAGTTTGTCTTTATAATAAGAGGAGGATCTATATTTTCATTTGTTACTTAATAGAAATTTAACTGGCATGTTTTATTATCAAAATGACCAATATTGGGCTTCCCTGGTGGCACAGTGGTTGAGAATCTGCCTGCCAATGCAGGGGACACGGGTTCGAGCCCTGGTCTGGGAAGATCCCACATGCCGCGGAGCAACTGGGCCCGTGAGCCACAAGTACTGAGCCTGCGCGTCTGGAGCCTGTGCTCCGCAACAAGAGAGGCCGCATTAATGAGAGGCCCGCGCACCGCGATGAGGAGTGGCCCCCGCTCGCCGCAACTAGAGAAAGCCCTCGCACAGAAACGAAGACCCAACACAGCCAAAAATAAATAAATAAATAAATAAATTTTTAAAAAAATGACCAATATTAATGTAACAACATATGAAAATTGGAAGTTTCATCTGAGACGCCATGATTCCACAGATATACAATTCTAAAGTGAGATGGCAGATCAAAATGCACACAACCCAAGAAAAATAACTGGTTAGAAGACATTAGTACTCCAAATGAAAGGATTGAGAAAGAAAGTGGAGTAAGAGGAGAATATTTGTGCCAGGATTTCCTTAAAGAGATGGCACTGGACTCTTAAGTCTCATCGTCCATCCCAAGGGTATGGAGTGGGAGTCATCCCTCCTCTACCTGAAACCTAGAAAGGGGGGCTTCATTGGGAGCATTTGGAAAGCTTGACGTATGTGCCCATAATTTGGGGGACTCTTTGGCCTGCTATCTGACAAATGCCCTGACATTCTTCAGGGCAAGGTCATGACCCTCTGAGGTGGCAGGGTCAAGAGAAAGAAGAGGATTCATTTGTGTAATAATTGCATTTTCACTAGTAGAAGGGCAAAAAATTCATGAGCTTTTCCTGTAGACCACGTGTTGATGAAAAGAGTGGGAATGCCATCCTGGAGACATTTTAAATTCTGTCCAACAGGACTTCCAGGATAGACAACAGGATTCTGATAGTCTACATGTTAGGTAGATATTTGAAGGATTAGAGTGAGAGAGAAGCAGGCATCGGAAGAAAAGTTACTGAACAAGAAGTTAACAGGTGTTGTAGTCAGAGGAGTCTAGCCTCCAAAAAGTCCTCAAAAGCTTTAAACGTCTGCCAGGACAAGTTCCTGCAGTGCTATCTTGTGATAGGTCCTGTTCAAGTAAGAACTTCCCTGCCTCTACTCCCTTTAATTTAGGAGTGGTATTTACAGGAACAGATGAGTAAAAGAGGAGATGAATGAGACAGAAGGACCCATTCCTTGTACTCTCTACCCCTGAAATGGCCAGTGTACAGCCAGGCCCTGGCTGAAAAGGGAAGACAGGATGGTGTTTTGATTATTGGGGACTGAACAGTGTAATTTCTGAAACAAGACTGTGTTTGTGATATGAACTGATTGTAGAAGCTTCAATTATCTAAAGCTGACAAATGGGTCATTAGATCTTCGAATGTCTCATCTAATATCAGGTGAAAACTACTCCTAATAGAAAAGAAAAATTAAAGTGGGATGCAAAATTAAAGTTTTGTTTTCAGTTTGCCATGTGTGTTGTGCTTACTAGATAACAACCATAAGCCTGAAGTCAAATTTTTTTAAAAGAAGCTACAGCTAAGAAGCAACTGATTAAAAATGTGACATATCTGCTATTTTGCTGTGTAATCAAATTAATCACCATTTGACACGACTTTATTCTTTAAAGTTAAAATACATATTTAAACTCAAAGGGAGAATAGTTGAATAAAAAATTCACTAAGGCCTTCTGCCTTATCCTAAAAGATATTAAGCCAAAAATTCACTTATTTATAATTGTACCTAGAAGGCCAATTATTCAATGTCATACCAATAATTTAAAGACAAATCATGGCATAAACATAGCAACTTTTTAAAGTTTTCTTCAATTTGTAGAAACGTAAAAATATATATTAGACAAATGTAAATTGTAGGGACCTGGCAGTCATACCCTAATGGCTCAAGTAGAAAATATACAACCATTCTGTAGAAGTTTGACTAGATGGCCCACTTAAAAAAGGCTTTCAGTGTGTCTATTTATCTGAGCCTTCAATAAGGAGACATCTATTCATGGAAATCTAAATACTTACTAGTTCAGCCACATTGGTTTGGTTGTGAACTCTTAAACTGAAATTTCTCTGCTATGATCTGTCAAAGATTGACTTTTTAAAAATGACTTAAATGTATTTAATTTTTTGGAATCAATTTAGGCAATAGCACTTTGATTCTGTTAATTAGCTGCCTTGCCAGTAGAAAACTGAGTTTCTATCCTCTGCTTTACAGAGCAAAGCCTAGGACAAAAGAGGGTACTATTACAGTAGTAGTGAAGAGACAGATAAGGCTTGAGCTGCAAAGAACAGTTTCAAAAAAGTGGTTCTGAGCAATCTTCAGTTACTAAATAAAGTCTGTGAAAATAGTTATTTATGAAACTTGCATTATTTTCTTCTTTTTGAAGTTATTTTAAGGATTGATCTAGAGCTTAGAAAAATGACTGGCAGATGAATCAGTTTTGAGTCTGTTTCTATTCACACTGTCTAGATCAGACCTTCATCTTTCAACTAGATTTTGACAATACCACCTTACGTCCCCTTACATCCCTTACTTCAATGTTGCTCTCCTCTCATGGACCTTCCACTATATTGACAGGTTATTTTTTTTTTTAATCTGTTAACATTTCTCCTTTGTTTAAAATAAATTGTTTGTCTCCCGTTTCCTAAAGGAGTGTTTCTCAACAATTTTTTTCAGCATTAACACACAAGATATATGGCGTTCATATGAGGGGCAAATCAACCCAGGCACACTGAGCTTCAGTCTCATTAGCTATTTGCTCTACTTTTTTCTTTCTTTTTTTGCTGCTCACTCAAAAAATCATGTTGAAATGCAAGGGACTGAAAAGGATGGTAGAGGGATAAGCTTCTTTTATTAAAAAGAATGGTTTGAAACTTCAATTCATTGCTATTATTAACAAATTACTAATACAATAACATATCAAAACCCTACAGTTAAAAATCCACTGGACTATAGGATAAATCCAGACTATGCAATTTGGTGTCCATAGCTCCAATATTTTCTGCTTCTACCTCAGTCATATCTGTCTCATACAGGGAAATCATACAAAGTACACTGGAGGGGAGAATTTTCCGGGACGGAGGAACGTATAAAGACAGGAGAGGCTAGAGAACAACAGACTTTTTGAACTTCACAGTTTACCTGAGACTACTCCTGGATCCATGAATTTTCTCATGCATTTTTAGGACTATCTTAACTAGGCTCTGTTACATTATTGGCAGCCAGCCCTTCAGTTTACAATTCTGATGAAATAATAGAATTTAAATTATGGATCTAGGACATATGAAGTTGCTAAAGTTGTTAGTAAATTTGGAGATTAGAGTTTCATAATTTTAAATTTCATAGTCCTACATTTTTTACTAGCATTATGTGAACTTTTAGAATGGCAGAAAGTCACAATCAAATAACAATATTCCAGTTATTAATATTACTTTTGATTACCTTATATGTTTTTAATAAAATCTTGAGAATCCTATACCTATGAGATTTACAAAAGTAAGATTAGTAATTGCATCTGTAGGTAGCATAATTCATCAGATCAGATAGTTGGTGAATTACTGTCTCTAAGATCATTTATCTTTTAACATTCTGTTCTAAACTGAATAAGTGGAATCTTCCATTATGATAGCAAATTACTTTACCCAGCTAAGGATACAGTGAAACTAGAAAATCCTGTATACAAATTTCTAAGTTATAATTTCAAAAAGCTCACATTCTTAAATTTCACCTGCATCTTTTTGATACAGATTTTCCTTTCTAGATTTAATTTTCTTTCTAAGACCTCATTTGACAATTATATGTCTCCTTAAGTCTATATTTTTATGAAGTTTTCTACCTTCATAACTAAATTATGGTTTCTTTAGAGAAAGGAATATGTATTCTATCTTTCTGTGTTCCAAATACATAGCAGAGTGCTTTGGAGATACGAAGGCAAATTTAGTTTAGTGGAAACTAAGTATGAGAGAAAATTTATGAGATTATTTTTTAAGTGACTCAACATCATTATTACATAATGAGCATTCTTGTCTTAATTTTCTTGTTGCATCTTTGCATTTCTACATTCATAAATATTATTTACTTACTTATTCATTCATTCATTCACTCATTTATTCATACGTTCTGCTAGGTGTTGCTGATGATTAAGAAAATCTCTGTGTTCTAGGGACTTATTAGCCAATTGTGAAAAATAAGTATTTTTACAAGTATATTCCACAGGTAAATAAGATGAAGGAAGTTTCTAGGTTCAGTGAAGAAATAATGGAGGAGAATACAATAATTATATTGTGAGTTATAGTAAACTGGAGCCTAGGGTTTCTAACATCTATTTTGTGTGTTTGCCATAGAGACAAGACGTCTTATTACAAGGTACTTCTTTTTTTTTAAGGCGTGAATGAAATATTTATTTAAAGTACAAAACATTTTACCACAGTTAAATAAATAGGTGCAAGACAAACCAATAAATGTTTAATGTGACAGAATATGAAAGGTTTACTAATATGGTTTCAGATTCTACACAGTAACTAACCTTTAAAAATTTACCATTTCTCTGGTTTGGGTGTGAGATCAAAGAATATCCACAATTATGTTAAAAGGCTATTAAAATACTCCCTCCCTTTTCTAAATACATGTCTACATGAGGTTAGCTTTTCTTCATAAACTTCCATGAAAACAACATACTGGGGCTTCCCCTGGTGGCACAGTGGTTAAGAATCCGCCTGCCAATGCAGGGGACACAAGTTCAAATCCTGGCCCAGGAAGATCCCACATGCCACGGAGCAACTAAGCCCATGAGCCACAACTACTAAGCCTGCGCTCTAGAGCCTGAGACCACAACTACTGAGCCGCGAGCCACAACTACTGAGCCCACGCACCTAAAACCCATGCTCCTCAACAATAGAAGCGACCGCAATAAGCCCGCATACCACACCGAAGAGTGGCCCCCGCTCGCCGCAACTAGAGAAAGCTGCACACAGCAACGAAGAACCAAAGCAGCCAAAAATAAATAAATAAAACAAATATATATATATTAAAAAAAAACATATTGCAAGATTGAATGCAGAAGCAGAAATGAGAAACAAGCTACCTTCTTTCCCCCCCCCCCCCGCCCCAGGGAAGCCCAGGGCTGCTAAGTTTATTTATTTATTTTATTTTATTTTATTTTTTTTATCAGTCATCAATTTTATACACATCACTGTATACATGTCAATCCCAATCACCCAATTCAGCACACCACCATCCCCACCCCACCGCAGTTTTCCCCCCTTGGTGTCCATACGTTTGTTCTCTACATCTGTGTCTCAACTTCTGGCCTGCAACCCAGTTCATCTGTACCATTTTTCTAGGTTCCACATACATGTGTTAATATACGATATGTGTTTTTCTCTTTCTGACTTACTTCACTCTGTATGACAGTCTCTAGATCCATCCATGTCTCAACAAATGACTCAATTTCGTTCCTTTTTGTGGCTGGGTAATATTCCATTGTATATATGTACCACAACTTCTTTATCCATTCGTCTGTCGATGGGCATTTAGGTCGCTTCCATGACCTGGCTATTGTAAATAGTGCTGCAATGAACATTGGGGTGCATGTGTCTTTTTGAATTATGGTTTTCTCTGGGTATATGCCCAGTAGTGGGATTGCTGGGTCATATGGTAATTCTATTTTTAGTTTTCTAAGGAACCTCCATATTGTTCTCCATAGTGGCTCTATCAATTTACATTCCCACCAACAGTGCAAGAGTGTTCCCTTTTCTCCACACCCTCTCCAGCATTTGTTGTTTGTAGATTTTCTGATGATGCCCATTCTAACTGGTGTGAGGTGATACCTCATTGTAGTTTTGAGCTGCATTTCGCTAATAATCAGTGATGTTGAGCATCTTTTCATGTGCTTCGTGGCCGTCTGTATGTCTTCTTTGGAGAAATGACTATTTAGGTCTTCTGCCCATTTTTGGATTGGGTTGTTTGTTTCTTTAATATTGAGCTGCATGAGCTGTTTATATATTTTGGAGATTAATGCTTTGTCCGTTGATTCATTTGCAAATATTTTCTCCCATTCTGAGGGTTGTCTTTTCGTCTTGTTTATGGTTTCCTTTGCTGTGCAAAAGCTTTGAAGTTTCATTAGGTCCCATTTATTTCTTTTTGTTTTTATTTCCATTACTCTAGGAGGTGGATCAAAAAAGATCTTGCTGTGATTTATGTCAAAGAATGTTCTTCCTATGTTTTCCTCTAAGAGTTTTATAGTGTCCAGTCTTACATTTAGGTCTCTAATCCATTTTGAGTTTATTTTTGTGTATGGTGTTAAGGAGTGTTCTAATTTCATTCTTTTGCATGTAACTGTACAGTTTTCCCAGCACCACTTATTGAAGAGACTGTCTTTTCTCCATTGTATATCTTTGCCTCCTTTGTCATAGATTAGTTGACCATAGGTGCGTGGGTTTATCTCTGGGCTTTCTATCTTGTTCCATTGATCTATGTTTCTGTTTTTGTGCCAGTACCATATTGTCTTGATTACTGTAGCTTTGTAGTATAGTCTGAAGTCAGGGAGTCTGATTCCTCCAGCTCCGTTTTTTTCCCTCAAGACTGCTTTGGCTATTCGGGGTCTTTTGTGTCTCCATACAAATTTTAAGATGATTTGTACTAGTTCCGTAAAAAATGCCATTGGTAATTTGATAGGGATTGCATTGAATCTGTAGATTGCTTTGGGTAGTATAGTCATTTTCACAATATTGATTCTTCCAATCCAAGAACATGGTATATCTCTCCATCTGTTGGTATCATCTTTAATTTCTTTCATCAGTGTCTTATAGTTTTCTGCATACAGGCCTTTTGTCTCCCTGGGTAGGTTTATTCCTAGGTATTTTATTCTTTTTTTTTTTTTTTTTTTTTTTATTCTTTTTGTTGCAATGGTAAATGGGAGTGTTTCCTTAATTTCTGTTTCAGATTTTTCATTATTAGTGTATAGGAATGCAAGAGATTTCTGTGCATTAATTTTGTATCCTGCAACTTTACCAAATTCATTAATTAGCTCTAGTAGTTTTCTGGTGGCAGTTTTAGGATTCTCTATATATAGTATCATGTCATCTGCAAACAGTGACACTACTTTTACTTCTTCTTTTCCAATTTGTATTCCTTTTATTTCTTTTTCTTCTCTGATTGCCGTGGTTAGGACTTCCAAAACTATGTTGAATAATAGTGGTGAGGGTGGACATCCTTGTCTCGTTCCTGATCTTAGAGGAAATGCTTTCAGTTTTTCACCATTGAGAATGATGTTTGCTGTGGGTTTGTCATATATGGCCTTTATTATGTTGAGGTAGATTCCCTCTATGCCCATTTTCTGGAGAGTTTTTATCATAAATCGGCATTGAATTTTGTCAAAAGCTTTTTCTGCATCTATTGAGATGATCATATGGTTTTTATTCTTCAGTTTGTTAATATGATGTATCACATTGATTGATTTGCATATATTGAAGAATCCTTGCATCTCTGGGATAAATCCCACTTGATCATGGTGTATGATCCTTTTAATATGTTGTTGGATTCTGTTTGCTAGTATTTTGTTGAGGATTTTTACAACTATATTCATCAGTAATATTGGTCTGTAATTTTCTTTTTTTGGTAGTATCTTTGTCTGGTTTTGGTATCCGGGTGATGGTGGCCTCATAGAATGAGTTTGGGAGTGTTCCTCCCTCTGCAATTTTTTGGAAGAGTTTGAGAAGGATGGGTGTGAGCTCTTCTCTAAATGTTTCATAGAATTCACCTGTGAAGCCATCTGGTCCTGGACTTTTGTTTGTTGGAAGATTTTTAATCACAGTTTCAATTTCATTACTTGTGATTGGTCTGTTCATATTTTCTATTTCTTCCTGGTTCAGTCTTGGAAGGTTATACCTTTCTAAGAATTTGTCCATTTCTTCCAGGTTGTCCATTTTATTGGCATAGAGTTGCTTGTAGTAGTCTCTTAGGATGCTTTGTATTTCTGCGGTGTCTGTTGTAACTTCTCCTTTTTCATTTCTGATTTTATTGATTTGAGTCCTCTCCCTCTTTTTCTTGATGAGTCTGGCTAATGGTTTATCAATTTTGTTTATCTTCTCAAAGAACCAGCTTTTAGTTTTATTGATCTTTGCTATTGTTTTCTTTGTTTCTATTTCATTTATTTCCGCTCTGATCTTTATGATTTCTTTCCTTCTGCTAATTTTGGGTTTTGTTTGTTCTTCTTTCTCTAGTTTCTTTAGGTGTAAGGTTAGATTGTTTACTTGAGATTTTTCTTGTTTCTTTAGGTAGGCTTGTATAGCTATAAACTTCCCTCTTAGAACTGCTTTTGCTGCATCCCATAGGTTTTGGGTCGTCGTGTTTTCATTGTCATTTGTCTCTAGGTATTTTTTGATTTCCTCTTTGAGTTTTTCAGTGATCTCTTGGTTATTTAGTAACCTATTGTTTAGCCTCCATGTGTTTGTGTTTTTTACGTATTTTTCCCTGTAATTGATTTCTAATCTCATAGCGTTGTGGTCAGAAAAGATGCTTGATATGATTTCAAATTTCTTAAATTTACTGAGGCTTGATTTGTGACCCAAGATGTGATCTATCCTGGAGAATGTTCCGTGTGCACTTGAGAAGAAAGTGTAATCTGCTGTTTTTGGACGGAATGTCCTATAAATATCAATTAAATCTATCTGGTCTATTGTGTCATTTAAAGCTTCTGTTTCCTTATTTATTTTCATTTTGGATGATCTGTCCATTGGTGTAAATGAGGTGTTAAAGTCCCCCACTATTATTGTGTTACTGTCGATTTCCTCTTTTATAGCTGTTAGCATTTGCCTTATGTATTGAGGTGCTCCTATGTTGGGTGCATATATATTTACAATTGTTATATCTTCTTGGATTGGTCCCTTGATCATTATGTAGTGTCCTTCCTTGTCTCTTGTAACATTCTTTATTTTAAAGTCTACTTTATCTGATATGAGTATAGCTACTCCAGCTTTCTTTTGATTTCCATTTGCATGGAATATCTTTTTCCATCCCCTCACTTTCAGTCTGTATGTGTCCCTAGGTCTGAAGTGGGTCTCTTGTAGACAGCATATATATGGGTCTTGTTTTTGTATCCATTCAGCAAGCCTCTGTCTTTTGGTTGGAGCATTTAATCCATTCACGTTTAAGGTAATTATCAATATGTATGTTCCTATGACCATTTTCTTAATTGTTTTGGGTTTGTTTTTGTAGGTCCTTTACTTCTCTTGTGTTTCCCACTTAGAGAAGTTCCTTTAGCATTTGTTGTAGAGCTGGTTTGGTGGTGCTGAATTCTCTTAGCTTTTGCTTGTCTGTAAAGCTTTTGATTTCTCCATCAAATCTAAATGAGATCCTTGCCGGGTAGAGTAATCTTGGTTGTAGGTTCTTCCCTTTCATCACTTTAAGTATATCATGCCACTCCCTTCTGGCTTGTAGAGTTTCTGCTGCGAAATCAGCTGTTAACCTTATGGGAGTTCCCTTGTATGTTATTTGTCATTTTTCCCTTGCTGCTTTCAATAATTTTTCTTTGTCTTTAAGTTTTGCCACTTTGATTACTATGTGTCTCGGCGTGTTTCTCCTTGGGTTTATCCTGTATGGGACTCTCTGCCCTTCTGGACTTGGGTGGCTATTTCCTTTCCCATGTTAGGGAAGTTTTCGACTATAATCTCTTCAAATATTTTCTCTGGTCCTTTCTCTCTCTCTTCTCCTTCTGGGACCCCTGTAATGCAAATGTTGTTGCGTTTAATGTTGTCCCAGAGGTCTATTAGTCTGTCTTCATTTCTTTTCATTCTTTTTTCTTTAGTCTGTTCCGCAGTAGTGAATTCCACCATTCTGTCTTCCAGGTCACTTATCCGTCCTTCTGCCTCAGTTATTCTGCTATTGATTCCTTCTAGTGTAGTTTTATTTTCAGTTATTGTATTGGTCATCTCTGTTTGTTTGTTCTTTAGTTCTTCTAGGTCTTTGTTAATCATTTCTTGCATCTTCTCAATCTTTGCCTCCAATCTTATTCCGAGGTCCTGGATCATCTTCACTATCATTATTCTGAATTCTTTTTCTGGAAGGTTGCCTATCTCCACTTCATTCAGTTGTTTTTCTGGGTTTTTTTCTTGTTCCTTCATCTGGTATATAGCCCTCTGCCTTTTCATCCTATCTATCTTTCTCTGAATGTGGTTTCTGTTCCACAGGCTGCAGGATTGTAGTTTTTCTTGCTTCTGCTGTCTGCCCTCTGGTGGTTGAGGCTATCTAAGAGGCTTGATGGGAGGCTCTGGTCCAAGCTACCTTCTTTTTAGATACGGAAGCGGTCAGGAGCGGACGAAGTGCGGCGGCCGATGCGGCCCCGGGCCTGAGGGGCAGGTCTTGGCCCCGTGCACAGCCCTGCCCAGGCCCTGGTCAGCGCGGTGAGCCGGGCGCTCACTCCAGTTGCTGCCACCGCCGCCGCCGCTGCTGCTTTGCCACCTCAGCCGCCATCTTGATTCAACCCCTCTCCTCCGCCCCAACAAGGTACTTCTTATAACCACAGTTTACAAACGTCTTGGACTGTGTCCAGCATGGACCTATCAAAGGATGAATTTTGTTCTTTCCCTTCTGCCTTCCTTTAGGCCATATATAATTCTGTCACAGGCCTTGAAACATTTTGATCTTTATTATTTGTTTGTTTAAACATTCTAACTTAACTAATCTAATACCTTGTAAAGCCAGTGTCTTTATTCACTGTGTAGCTAAAGCCTCATACAGAATCGGGCTTATATAAGGCATCCAATGAATATTTGTGGAGTAAATGAAACAAATATGCAGCATATGACAGTTTATAAATCTTCATAAAACACACTTACATATTTGCATACAAGTATGTATGTATACACATAAATGTATATGTATACATGTACATACATACACGAAAATATATATGTGTGTGTGTGTATATATGTATATACATATAAAACATAGGGACTTCCCTGGTGGTCCAGTGGTTAAGACTTCGCTTTCCAATGCAGGGGGTGTGGGTTTGATCCCTGGTCAGGGAACTAAGATCCCACATGCCTCACAGCCAAAAAACCAAAACATAAAACAGAAGCAATATTGTAACAAATTCAGTAAAGACTTTTAAAATGGTCCACATCAAAAAAAACTTTAAAAAAAATAAAACACAAAATTATTTTTACTATCTTAATGTGAGGGAGAAAATTGTATGATAAAGCAAAATTTAATCTATGCTACTGATTTTTTTTTTTAATCCTAATAGTGATACTTGTAAAATAGCCAGATCAGGGACTAATACATTTATTTTGTATATTAAGGAACTGATGCTCAGAGAGATTGTTATTAGGGCAAATTCAGGTGTAAAGCCAGAAGTAGCACAGAGGGTTACTTATTCCTAATCAAAGTCCTTCCATTTTACTACACTAGTAAATGCACTAACACAGGAAATAGGAATAATAACACCTATTCATTCCTTTCACCCAAGGTTCTCCACATGCCTTGCTAACTGTATCCACAACCAGAGAAAAGAAAACTCTTATACCTTCAGGATTTTGTTTAATTCATTCTACAGCCAGTGGCTGAGCCCAAAATACAATGCTTCCATCATTTTGATCAAAAGATAATATTGGTTATGTGACCTATTAGTGTCTAGAAAAGCTGTGAGTTAAATTTCTGTGCTTCAAAGGATTAAAAGCATTATTTCTGTTTTGAGATGGTATTCGAAAAAAAAAAAAAAAGATTCTGTATGTAGGAGGTTCATTCAGAACACACTTCTAACATACTTTTAAATCTATCTTAAAATAGAAGTCTGTCTAGTTCCTCTGGATCTCTTATAAATTGCTAATGTCAATGCTAAGAATATGTTATTTAGTTGGAACTTTTAAAAAGCAGTACAGTTTCAAAGTTAATGCTTATTATTACACAAGACCTCATTTGGATTAATGCAATGCTGATGTTTAAGTGCTTCTATTTTTCATCCTCATATTAGCCTTGGCAGGTCATATTTATAAAAGATGTTTGACGTACTATAGCCATTCTTTAATTTAGTTCTTTAGAGTAGGTGATGATTGCAATCAAGTGTTTACAGATAGTATTTCTGGCAATAAGTGTATATGATAAGGTTAAGTAGTAATGGATCTGATTAGAAATAACTATTATAACTCTAAGATTATGGAAAAAGTTTTACATACTTGAAAGTTTGGATTAAACATTCTATGGAGCATGTATATTTAATTAAAAATCTTGCCTTTTGAGTCTTTTACGCAAATTCTCTGTCATATCTATCTTCATTCAACTATTGCTTTCTTGTTATATAGGGACTTTGGGATAGGCAGACTTAAGATAGATTTTTCTTTTTCAGAAATTATCATTAATGATCAAACACTTGGTTAGATCCCTGAGTAGTTTAAGTTGGTTATAATGGCAAAAATAATGAGGTTGTTATTTTCTGGTTCAAGTATTGACACTATTACATTGTCTCAACTATTAAACTCTAATACTCTTTGGGAGTCTCCTGTTGGTAATTTGGGATTTACTGCTTGACCTTAAACACCTGGTAACTTTCAGAGCTGATTGTTCCTATGATGCAATTTTTTTTTTTTTAATCAAAAACATCCATCCCAACACCAGTCCCTGCCTTGCAGTATTTTTCCACTGTGAGCACATTTGGCGAATCAATTAAAAAAAAAAAAACAATTATTGAGTACTTTAAATATAATAAGGGCATTGTGTTAATTGTGAGAATACAAAAAAATCCATCATATGCCATGTTCTAAAGGAACTTATTATCAGTTAGAATACAGCATATTTTAAATTCAACTATTGTATAAAAATGATTATGGAAAAAAATTAAGGGTCATGTAAATAGAAGAACAGGAATACATTAAAACAAATACTGGATGTTAGATTGAGAGTCAGTATACTGTACTGGTTTTGAATATTGCCCCTCTATCCAGTCGGTATCAGTTTAAATTTCAACTCAACCAGATAGAAGTTGAGTGACTTTGGGCAAGTTACTTGAACTTTCTGTCAGATATTTATTATACATTATGGCCTCATAGTGATATGACTAGTGATAATAATAGTGTACATGGACTTCAAATTGTTGTCAGAATTAAATAAGTTAATATATGTAACAGTGCCTGGCACATAGAAATACTATATGACTATCAACTATTGTTAGTTGTAGCATTATATTGAAGAATAAATAAGATAATAATGTATATGAAGTGCTTAGCAGAGTGCCTGTCTCATCGTAACCAGCTGAAAATGTTGTTTTATTATTATCGTCGTTATTTTATATGCTTGATTGCTATGCTATGTTTTGAAGAAAGTAAAACCAAACCATACCAAACCAAACAAAAAAATATATGCACTAGGTAAGGACTAATGTATCTGTACAACTACATGTCTAATTGAAAGAGAAATCATGCTAGGTTGTGATTTGTTTAAGGGATAGGTTTTGAAAGTTATCTGGAAAAGGGAATAGTCTAGGATATTAATACTTGAATAAATCACAGAGTGAGACACATGCAACAAGAATGAATAAAAAACACCATACCTGGTATCATTTCCATGTTCTGACTGTGAAAAAGGCCGAATCTCAATATTAAACCCCAGTTGCCAAATGCTGTCAAAATAACTGTATTTCTTGCCAGTAAAATGGCATGAAGGCTACTATCGTAGACAAAGTGCAAATATATATATATATATATATATATATATATATATATATATATATATATATATTCACTAGAACTTTCCCTACCAAAGTAGCAAGCAAAAATAAACACATTCCAAATAAGATTGCATGTGTTTGTGCCTCCACGAAGGACTTCAAAGATACAGATACATTCCTATTAACTTTCCAATCTGGCTTGCACAGAAATAAATGGGTTTTAGAGAATGACAGTGGATTATCGTAAAGACATCCACTAGCAATTCTAATTTCAGTTACTCCTCTGTGTTTTCTTTACTGGAGCAAATCAGTAGAGTATCTGGCAACTGGTATGCAACTATGGACTTAGTGGATGCCTTATTCTCTGTACCTGATGGTTTAATTTTATCTAGAAGAGATAGCAATATCCCTATACTTTCTAATTTCAGGACTATGTCAACTTTCCAGGTTTTCTGTCATAAACTAATCTGCAGGAATTTTGTTTGTCCTGCTATTTCTTACAACATCATGCTGATCTGTTACTTTTATAATATTATATTTATTGGATTTGCTGAGCAGGATCTAATAAATAATCAATATACATGGTAAGTCACATGCATGCCAGAGGGTAGAAACTAAACCTACTGGAAAATTAGGGGATGAGAACTCAGTTGTCAGGGGAGTACTTCACAGTACAGTGGCAAGGGGAGGAGTAGGTCAGTGCAGACATTTTGCAACATATGCATTTGATCTAGACCTCAAAGAATGGATGGGACTTTTATAGTTCGAGCTAGAGAAAGGAGACCATTTTAAGTGGAGAGAAAAAGGTGGGGAGAAAAGCATGGAAGTTAGAAAGAAGAGCAGCACAAAAGCTGTTCTGGAAATGGAGAATAGTAACTGAAAAAAATGTAACTGGAACTGAAGCTGGAAAGACAAGTTGGGGCTTGAATTTCCAAGATAAGGATTTTGAAGTTTATTTTTGATGATAAGGTTTGTATTTGAACTAGACGAAATGTTTCAGTAGGCCTATTAATCTACAAGAGAATTCAGGGACCAATGGGAGGGCGTGGTTATGACACAGACACTCTTATCTTTTTCCTTCTTCCCAATCCCCTGACCTCAGGAGTCTGATAGGTTGAGTGCCATTGGCGCCAAGGTAAGAGCTGTACCTTTAATTGAACACTTGCAAAAACATGATAGATTTCTTTACCTAGACTTTAAAAATCTTAAATAGTAGGAAAAAAAGACAAAACTCAAAATGACATTTACATGAATGGTAATATCCACCGCCATGGCAGTTGATTTGTCTGTTATTTTTAACTCTCTAAATAGCCAATCCCTTAGCAAGAGAAGAGACTGCAAATTATCTATTGGATATCTATTTTAGAAATGGTCTGAAAGAAGGTCTGAAAGAAATTATTGATATTTGCACTTTATAAAGAAATGTTCTAATTAGTGGGCTAAATAGGAAATGTCATGGGTCTACTCTCAGGACTACTCACAGTTTAGTAGTTGCAACAGTGGGAAGAGTAGTGGTAGCAACATTGCTGCTAGTAGTAGTAATACTAGATGTCATTTATTACAAATGTACATGTCAGGAACAGTTATATTAATCCAACTACAGCTCTATGAAGTCAACACTATTATCATCCCTGTTTTAGAGATTAAGAATCTGTGATGCAGAAAGATGACTGACTCTGATCAAGGACACACAGCCAGAAAGTGTTAGATCAGGCAACCCAGCCAGGTACACCTCAGAATCTGTACCCTTAATTACCATATAGTTTGAGAATATTTTTGGTGTGGTTCAACACTCATAAAAACCTAACAAGTCTTGGGCATAATTTCTGGAAACAATTTATAATTGTTTGTGTTTGTTTGTTTTTAATAGATGAAAACAATTAGCCTATATTTAAATATGTGATCTTTACTTTATTAGAATATTTCTGTAACTCCAGTGATAATGAACAGTAAAGGTAAATATGAAGTATTATCATTCTTCCTTTTTCATCAGTCACAACAGTTGCTAGTCTTTTTTTTTTTATTCTTAAAAAAGTATACTTTATTGAGGCATAATTTCCCTACAGTAATATTTACCAATTTTAAGTGTCCCAGTTGATGAGTTTTGAAAAATACATACACATATTGAAAAATACATGTGGCCATGTATCATATATGGAATATCTTTCCTATCTCAGAAATGTAACTCATGTTCCTTAGCACTCAGTCATCTCTCTAATCTCTCGCCTGTGACAACCACTGATCTGCTTTTCTCTATAGTTTTTCCTTTTCTAGAATTTCATATAAGTGGCATTATGCAGTATGTAGCTTTTGTGTCTTTCTTTCACTTAGCATAATGCCTTAATTATTTATCTGTGTGGTTGTGTACATCAGTAGTTTGTTTCTTTTTATTGCTGAGTAGTACTCCATCATAAATACATACAATAATTTATCCTTTCACAAGTAGCTGGACCTTTGGGTTTTTCCAATATTTGGCTATTTTGAATAAAGCTACTTTGAACCTTTGAGTACAAGTTTAGTCTTTTTTAAGCTCATGACATTTTGAAAAGCATAGTTAATTTAAAATTTCACTGTTATTCTGAAGTTGTGAATTTTGGTTGATTTACTTCCAATGTTGCCTTCTTTGGATTACACTAAAGACCTCAGATTCATGTGTCTGGCTTCATGGCCAATTATGTTAACACTTCTTTGTTCTCTATACTTCATGTTGATACTACTGTATTTATTATAGACATGTGATCATTGTGTTTTGTTTTTAATCTTTACATGTTCAAGTATTAAATCCTGTTTTTAGTTCTATCATATAAGACAGCTAGGGCTGGGGCTAGACAATCTCTCTAGATCCTAATGACAATAATTCAGATCTTGTTTAATAGATGTGTAAGGTATGCCTAAAGGCCAGTGGTCCTGTGCCAGAAAGAGGGAGGACCAATTAGTAAGTGAATGACTTATCCTTCTGTTTATAATTGAATTCCACGATCTAATTTTGTTTAAACAAAGCCTTACGCCTTAATCATGAGCATAGTGTATTAAAGTGATGGCTGATCTTTGGCTCCTCCTGTGAGACTCTAATATATTTAGAAACCCAGGTACAGTTTCATTTATTGCTCACCATAATGGCCAATAATCAAGGCATAACCTTTAAAATAAGCAATTCACTTTCAGAATTAAAGCACATGCAGAAGAACAATTTTTAAATTTTTGAATTGTTGTTCTCTCCTGCAATGATAGTTAAACTTTTTTGTCAGCTATGATTTGTAGGCACAGTATTCATCATGTTCTGATTCTTGTATGCCTTACTACATTCTTTCTACCTTTCTCAAATAGGACATTTCCAAAAGATAACATTAATAATCATTCTCATTAAAAAAACCAATAAAATGTAGGCAAAATACTCCGGATTTTATTACTTAGAAAATTTACCAGACTGGTGATTTTTTTAAAACATTTAACACTCTTGTGATAAATATTTTCTGTTTCAGCACAATTACATTTCTTAGCATTTCTCTCTAGGTAGATATATTTGATATTTTTAAGCTAAAAATACACACATTCTGTATATCATATCTATTTATTATTAAATGGTTCAAATTTTTAATTGCACTTTTACATTAGAAACCGAACGTATATTGCAGAAATCTGAGGTCATCTTTAAAGTTCAAGAGGCTTTTCAGAATGGTAAAATGAATATAAACTTTAAAGGAAATGTCAGTTTTATTCTAAGCAATCACAGTAAAAAAATGAAATAGTTAAAGATTGCATATTTTGAAAATTGAAAAACAGAAAATACTGCTTTTTTAGTGTGATGTTCACATTGATATCGCCCTACAAAGTTTGTTACATGTTAACTGTTTCCTTCTTTCTTTGCAATTATACTCCAACAGAGATCTACTAAAAAATACAAAAACAAAAACAAAAACAGAATTTTATCATGGCTGGTCAAGAGATACATCATTTTCCTCCCTGAGATAAAATGTATTATATGTTAGTATTATTAATATTAGTATTATAAAGTAAAAACAAGGCAGTCTGAAAAAAAAACAGACAAGGCAGTCTGAGAGTGTGCAAGGTATTTTAGGTACACAAGTCAACTGAAAACATTTAAATTGATAAGAAGAGCCAAATTTAAGTCCCAAGTTCATGAAAAAATACTCATTCAGATTTCTATGGGCATTTTGTGGTTTCTGGAAAACTATTTAAAGCATATAACATATATAGTTTGGCATCTTCTTAAAGAGTAAAGAATTGAATGATTTTTGGCAGAGGGTTGCATAGAGTAAAATTCCTAGACACAAGAAACTACCTAGCAGAGGAACTCTTTGAGGACCTTTGCTTTATATTACTTAGCAGTTACACTGGAGGGGGAGCTGATTTAAAGAACTATAATCCTTAGAAGAGAGAAGAGTGTGGAGAAGGCAGTGGAGGGTAACAGGAAAATGGGAGAAGATGAGAGGTTGTGTGGGAGGAATGCTGGCTTTAGAGTCAGAGTTCCCAGGTATCAATTTATGTTGCATCCTTATGAGCAACTGTGGACAATACATTTCACCTGTTTCAAGATCCACTTTCTTCAACAGCCTGCAGGAGGCTATAGGGCCTGACAAAAATGCTTGAGATTCTTGCCTCATGGGCTCATATGAGAATTATATCAGATAATGTGTGATGGTGCCTTGTAATTGGGATGCACTGTTTAGGTATTAGCAGGTGTCTGAAAACTAATGCTGCAAAGTTTGAAATTCCTAGTAAGTAATCCAAAATGTTTAATGGCTTTTCTGCAGCATAAACAGTCATGGAGAAAAAATTCTTATGAAATCCCAGGTACCGTTTGGAAACCTCAATTTTAACAAAGCACCAACTATTTTGCTGAATGTAAGAGTTGACTGGAGGATAAAGAAAGCTGCTCTTCCCCCTAGAGTCCTATAAGAAATTTTCAATGTTATTAATTCTTTCATTGACTGCACATATCTACATTTTCTTTTCATAAACCGTATGTGAGAAGAAAGAAACTTGGATTAAAATTTGTGCTTTCATGTATAATTTTTATTTAGCAGGCAACGTGAACTATGGGCAAGGCTGGATCCAGGTTTTGTGGGGCCCGCAGCTTAATCAATTTGAAGGGCCCTCTTTGAGGGAGAGAGTGCAAAATTACAAATACAAAATTATGTATGAAAATGAAATGTTATTTACGATGAGAGAACAAATTAAAACAAATCAGGTCCTTTCTTCTCAGATCTTTTAAGGCTATTTACTAGATGCACTTACATAGAAATGCTTCATGATTGCAGCTTGACTTCTCCTTCTCACCTGGCTCTTTGCAATCCCAGCAACTCCCAGCAGCCACAGGGGCCTGTGAAAGGAAGGGACCTTCCAGATGTTTCTGACCCTGACTATGGAGAAAGTCTATTTAACTGCTTTTGTTCTGATTCTCTTCATTGGGGCTATCAGGCAACCCATGCCACTGTTGAAGAAGCACTAGAAGACTGTCTTCTAATGATTATAGTTTTTCGATCAACTCCCCGACTCCCCCTCCACTGTAACTGCTAAATGATATAGGGCAAAGGTCCTCAAAGAATTCCTCTTATAGGTAGTTTCTTGTGTCTAGGAATTTAAATAAAACTTAGGAGCTAGGCCTGGAGGCTACTTTGAATGATCACCTGCTTTCTATCTCAGGGTGATTTTTATTTTGTTTTATTTTCCTCCTGCCCTCTCCCTCAAAGCTGACCATCCTTCATTTTTTGAGTATCTTTGATTTCGCTGCATAGAGTAGTGCTTCTGATGCTTGGCCGCATACCACCAGGGGAGCTTTCTAAACTACTTAAATGGGGTTACACTCCCAAACATTAGTATTTAATTAGTCTGGGGTGATTTTATTACACAGCCAAAGTTGAGAACCATTATCTAAGATCCCAATGGTCTGTATTTTTTCAGAGCCACTGCATTTTTTATTTTAAGAGAACAGAAATGGCTGAAGATCCAGAGGTGACTATGCATATGAGACTCCACTAATCTGCATACTTTTTGCTGAAAAATTAAAAGGTAGCTGGGTTATTTCCACATAGTTGAAGATGATGTCTTATTGAATGATTCTTAAAATCAGTTTAGATATGGTATATATCCTCTTAACCACTGAAAATAGGCAGAATTTAAAGATTAATTTCAATACGGTCTCTAAATTTACTACCTTTTCCAATTTTATTCAAACTAGATAGGAGAATTTATCAAGCTAGAAGTTTTTGTGTTTTAAGTCTTCTTTAAAACGTTATCTTTTATGATTCTCTTATTTAGGGAGAATCAGTGGCAGATCATAGATGAACATGGAATAGGGTAAATCTGGAGGTGAGGGCTGGAAGCTGTGCTGTAAAATAGAATGGCTAGAGGATGGGAAAGTTGGTGTGTGGTGCTGAGCCTAAAATGCAAGTTATACCTTGAGCCCAAATGAAGCCCAAATGAAGCCCAAATGGAGCCCAAATGAAGGATGGAAGCTGGGTTTTGAGGTCTACAGAGGTCTATATCAGAAATGAGCATACAGAATTACCTTCTGGCAGAAATCTGGCATTACAGTAATGGGGCTAAGGTAAAGAGAGATCTTGGTAGGTGTTCCCAACCACCCTAGAAGAACTGAAGTATGATGCTGATCCCAGTGTTTTTATCAGATTTCCTTATGTGAGTGGATGTGTAGTCCCAAGGGCATGCTCCTCTCTAGAGTGAAGCAGGGTTCTGTAGGGCCTGAAACTGAAGCAAAAGGCCACAGCCTTTTGTGAGTCATGTGATCAATTTAGGATGTTGTGACCAGCATTTAAATTAAATAAAATTGAATAGAACTGGAAGAAAATGCTGTGGGGTAATTGCTGTTTAAATAGATGAACCTAGACTCAGTCTATGTGTGATGAACTGCCAGTTAAGTATAATTAAGATAGGAGGGACATATAACACAGGGAATTCTGATAATGTTTGGTACTTTTAGTTTTAGAATATCTCAACAAAACCTAAGAGTTGTGGGTAGGGTAGTGGAAGGCTAGGAAATTACTTCAAGTATCTCATCTGTGGGTGAAGGAGAAAATGGGAGAAGCGTAGTATTTTAAAACTTTCATATGGGGAGTACTGTGGAAGTAGGGGATGGAAATGGGGAGTGTTGGAAGAGAACACAGTGCATCTTGGTGAGAAAAATAGTTTTTCTATTTTTAAATATCAGTGAAGAATGAAGTCTGGTTGTGAGAGCAGGAAGAGTGAAGACAGCCAGTATTGGAAGGAAAAGTATACTAGGACTTCCACACTCCCAAGAGGAAAAGGAATAATACATAGCAACTTGATCAAAACAGCAAAAATAAGTAACAACAATGTAAAATAAATAATAAACATGAACTAAAAATAAAAAGTAAAAAAAGATAGATTGTTTAAATCATTATATAACAAAGGTAACATTTGTAGCAAATTTTAACAAATTATAACAAATCCAATTCTTCTATTGAGAGAAAAATTGAGAATGGGCTAAAAAAAGTTCCTCCCAAATCCCAGTTAAATACAGCTTATAAAAATAATTAAAACAAAATAACAAATTATGACAATGTAAAATGTATATCTTACTGTATGTCATGTCAGAAAAATTGAAAGCCACTGTTTTAGGAAGTTGTATAATTCTAACCTGAGACTTGTCCACTTGGTTGGTTGATTGGTTGATTCATTTATTCTTTCATTTGCTCAACAAATATTTATTAAATTCTTAACATCCTCCAAGTATGTTGGGGAAAGTGTTTGAGCTACAAGAATAAGAAAGATACCATTCCTGATTTCATGGAGCTTACATTCTAAAGGGGGAGATAAATAGTAAACAAGTTTAGTAAGCCCACAGTAATTCTATGTTATGATATAGGTTATGTGGGAAAGAATCAGTGTGCTTACTATAGAATAACAGGAGGTGACATAATGTTGAAGGTGTGATCAGGGAAGATGACTGTGAGAAAGTGACATTTAGTTCACTTCAACTTCTGTTAAATACGGGGTTCAGAATTTTTACATCTGACATTTTATAATCTGTTTCCTATTTCTCAGTCACAAACCTATTAATAAAATTTATGGAGAGTTATTTCATTTCCCTCTATAAAATGAGGGTCTAATTTTTACACACGTATAATGGGCTCATCCACTTAATTATAATATTTGGAATCAAATCAGATTTATTTTATTTGCCTTTAAGTTTAAAAATACATCTGAAAGTAGATGGAAAGAAAAGAACCTCTAAGAAAATTTTTCTCAAAACCAGTCTTCTAAAAATAACATCAAAAAGCCAAGTAATTAGTTAAATAGGCTTCATATTCAAAGAGAAATTACCAATTAACCTCCCCCTGGCCCCCTATCAAGAAAGACAGCTAGAGAATTGAAGAGTGAGGAATTCCTACAGAGGGAGGGTCTGATCCATTTTGAGGGACGCCCTTGCTGGTGGCGATACTTACTTGCAAGAAAATCCCTGCCACTTGTTCCACTTAAGTTTTGAAACCTCTTAAAGGGCTGAAAGGGGAAGTTCCGCTTGCTGACAGAAAAACAAACAATCAAGACAAAGAGGGGGTTGGTTGACAAAGCCTGCCCAGAGTCAGATCTGTTTTCTGTCAGTGGGTTTAGGTTTGGCACTAGATGTAACCAAGAAGATTATGTTTTATTTTGAGTTCAATGCTGGTGAGATGTAATGTGCAAACATTTTCTAAACTGTGTAACCTTAATTTGTTGATAAGAAGAGGATGTACTATTTGTGTTAGAATAGGAAGCCGTTCTGAATTTGAATACTCTGTGCCATCCTATATCACCTACAGAAATAGCACATTTTTAAGAAAATCCTTTCATTAAAATAAGAAATAGAAAGCAAAGAACTGGGTGTTCTCTTGTCATCGCTCCTATAGCACTGTGTCTATCCCTCTATTTTCATTTAATGAAGAGGTTTAAAACTGTTTACTTATAAATGCTTTTCTCTAGATTATGAACTCTTTGAGGGATCTTGTTCATCTTTGTAATATCAGTGCCTAACGATGTCTGACCTACTTAGAAAATGTTCAATTTAAAAAAAAATTGGGAGTGTTTATTCACCTTATTTAAAATGTATTGGGACTTCCCTGGTGATCCAGTGGTTAAGACTTCGCCTTCCAATGCAGAGGATGCAGGTTCAATCCCTGGTCGGGGAGCTAAGATCCCACATGCCTCGTGGCCAAAAAACCAAAACATAAAGCAGAAGCAATATTGTAACAAATTCAACAAAGACTTTAAAAAAACAATGGTCCACATAAAAAAATGTTAAATAAAAATAAAATGTGTAAACCCACTCCAACTTGGTCTTTTGCCTCCACCTCTGACAAAACTACTTATCAGGTTCTCCAGTGACCTCTGTGATACCAAGTCCAGTGACCAATACTTTATATTACCATCCGCTATTTCCTCCTCCTGAACATTTCTTTACTTGGCTTCTGGGACAACACATACCTTTGTTTTTCTTCCTTCCTCAACTACCAGAGTGACTCAGGGCTCAGTTCTAGGATCCTTTTTCCATCACCACTCCCTAGATGATCTCATCTAGCGTCCTACAATGAGACATCCACATTTATATCTATACCTTGGGACCTCCACCTTGAACACCATCTCATTTAGCCAGTAACTTTTACTTTGTAACTTAATTGGCATCTCAGTTTAATCTATCCAACTTCAAATCCTGATTCTTCTCCCTTAAAGCTGTTTCTCTGCAAGTGTTTCCCATTTTAATAAATGGCAGCTCCATCCTTCCAGGTGGTGCTCAGGCCCCAAATCTTGGAGTCATCCTTTACTCCTTGACCTCTAGACCACATGTTTAATTTAATAGAAAATTCTGTTGTCTCTATCTTCAACATATATTCAGAAGTTGACCACTTTTTATCACTTTCATTACTACTGTCTAAACCAGTGTGACTTCTCATTTGGATTATTGAAAAGACTTGCTAACTGATTTCCCAGCTTCCCCACTTGGCTTCCTGTAATCTGTTCTTTGTACAGTGGCAAGCATGATTCTGTTAATGATGTCCAGATCATGTCATTTTTCTGACTGAGCTCTCCCATGTTTCCTGTGTCATACTAGAAGTCAACATGCTTAAAATTGCTCCTAAAAGGCTCTGTGATCTGAAACTGAACCCTCTCTCTGACTTTATTACACTCTTTTTTTTACTACACCTTCTCTTGTTCAATAAAGACTGGTCTCACTGCCAAACTTGCTTCTTCTTTAGGCCAAACATGATCTTTGCTTCTGCCTGGGATGCTCTCCAGCCCCAAAGAGCCTCATGGCTTCTTCCTTATTTCCCTCTGATCTTTACTCAAATGTCACTTTATCAGTGAGGACTTCCTTGAAAGTCCTGCAGAAAAAGATAGCAATCACTCCTTCTTCTTTCTTGCTCTCCCTATCTCTACTTTATTATTCTCAGTATAGTACTTATCACATGCTATAAATTTTACATGTTTCATTCTTATTATCTGTATTCCTCTGCTAAAGTATAAGCTCCATGGGAGGAAGAATTTTCTTTTTGGCTGTTTTCTTCATTGTTGTCTCTTCAGCACATAGACTAGAAGAATGTTTGACACATAGCAGGCATTTGATGAATGATGATTAAATGACTGAGTTTATTTAGGGTTTGGAGCATTTTATTTATTTAAATTACTGAAAAACTTTGTTTTGTCTGTCAATATACTATGTAGTTCTAGCCTATAGAATTGTCAAGTCCACCATTTAATGAGAAAAAGGACAATTAATATCATTAATTGAGATGCCAGAAACCCAGGAGTGATGGAGAAAAAGCGAGTCAGGATTTAGACAACTCTTTCTCCTTAAAATGAGGCAAAGCCTAGCATAACAAGCTTAAGGAGATCCAGGAGGCTGACACTGACTCTCTGGACACAGCTTCTAGGGAGTACAATATTCCAAGTTTTAATTCCCAGAGTTGTTGATACTGGCAGTTGATGTGGGGAGGCAGAGAGAACAATGCAGAGGTGAATCAAGAGAGGGACTCTATGTTGGAGGGGAGGATAGAATTTAGCGTACTGTAATGTTTTAACATTACCAGTGACCCATAGGACCACAAGGGGTATGGATGTTTCTTGCGAATGGAGATTGGCAAGAGCAAAGCACAGTACTATGTGTTGAGCTTTAGAGTGCTGTTCTAAAGAACCAAGAAGGGAAACAGGTAAGAACAAAGGAGAGAAGGCTTAGTTCTATCCTTTTCTGGAGTCTGGGACCCTTCAGAGGATGTAATGACCAGAGTGGGGTGGATGTGCAAAAACTCTGTGGATATGAGGGTCATCATTTGTACTCTAGAATTTAGGACATACTGGTAAAGAAGAGATTCGGGAGACAAAATATAGAAGTCCTGATATCCAGTCAAGGCCACTAGCCCTGGGTCAGGAAACAATGCTTTATTCCAAGTCTAACCAGATGAAAGTGGGGGGTTGGGGTAGGGCATAAACCAGGCAAATATGACCTGTTGCTCTTGCAGTTAACTTAATAGTGTCAAAATACTTACCAAGCATTTCTTTTATACCAGATACCATATATGCATTTTGATTTAATATTTCATTTAATATTTACAATGCTATTAACAGTTAACAGAAGAGAAAACTAAGTGTTAATGGTCACAAGGTTTGGAAGTGCACAGGATTGAAATTTGAACCCAGAGTAGGTTAAATTACAAAGTTCATACTCCTTTCACTATTTCAAGGTGGTTCTCAACCCTAGATGTCCATTAGAATCTCCTTAATAAAAATAACATATCTAGACAGCACCCCCAGATATCCTGATGTAATATGTCTGATATGGGGTCCAGGTAAGGGCATATTTTCTTGTTTTGGTAATCTTCCCCAGGTGATTCAAAGGTTTAGCTGGGATTGAGAACAACTGCTATACAATAATGGCCCTGCAGTCCATTGTGTGTAGAGGGGAGTAGTTCAGGGTAATTTAGTGTACTGAAATGTTTTTAAGGTATGGTCCAGGATCAACAGCATCAGTTTCATCTGAGAACTTGTTAGAAATGCAAAAACCTTGAATTAGAAACTCTAGGGGTGGGGCTCATCAATTTACATTTTAACAAGCCTTCTAAAGCACACTAAAATTTGAGAACCCTTGGCATAGGTACTGCAGGCCTTGGATTTGAGCTCAAGAAGACCTAAGTTGTAACTGACTTTCAACATTTAACAGCTATGCACCCTAAATCAAGTACCTTAATGTCTCTAGGTCTCAATTTCCCCAGATATAAAAAATGATAATGCTCTTTACTGCTCTGACAAGTAATGGGAAACGTTATATAAACCACCTGGCCCAGACCAAATGTTCAATAAATAGTAACTTATACTAAGAGATAAGTATTTCAGAAAGAGTAATGAGTCAGAAACTGAGCCTGTAAGTGAAAACCTAAATAAGCCCATCTTATTTAGGAAGACAGTTATGAGAGTATAAAGTAGATACTGAAGAGTTGCATGATTGTATTATGTCTTAGAAGATTCTCAGCAGCTAATATTGAAAAATGGACAAAAATATCTGGCCTCCTGAACGCTTAAATAGTTGTCTTTCTGAACAGAATTGGAAATACCTCTTATGCATGCTATTGGATATGTAGTGGTTATATAATGATTACTAACATTTTCTACTTTTTCATTTGGTTGCATAAATGTATTGCCGACTTGCTTTTAGTTTCATCTGTTTAAATATTCTTTGAATGTTTAGATAATAGATTTGTTCATGCAAAGTACTGATGATAAATGGGTTAGATTTGGACCTTGGACTTAAGTACACATCCTTTTTGAGCCAAACTTCATTTCCTTCCTATTTATTCTCCCTTAGAGATCCAGAGTCTAAAAGCAAGTGCTTGTGACCAGCAGAAAGAAGGCATGTGCTGAGAGAATGAAAGGATTCCTGAGATCTTAAATTAGATCCACGTGTTTATTCCTGGAATTTTTTATTTTCTAGTTGAGTGACAAAAAACCTAGTGTGTGTGTGTATGTGTGTGTGTGTTTAAGATATCCTTAAAAGGTTACTGAAGATTATCTACCCTAACTTACTTAGAATAATTATGTGTTTTATATATAGTAATTGTAAAACAATGGTACCAGTAAATGGCCCTATTGGATTTAGCATTACCACTGAAATTGTCATAAGTTTGAGGAAGGTGAGCTATTGTAGAAGGGAATTAAACATGGGCTTTTTCCCTTGTTCCAGAAGATACTGCAAGTAGATTAAATAAAGTCCTGGAGATGTTTGAAAACTTTTGAGAAAGAATGAGAACTAAAACTTACTTGAAGGTGGATAGGTAGAAAGAAAAACAATTAGACAAGAGGGAACTTTTGATTTGAGAAGATTTTCTTGGATATATGAGTGCAGGAGACATTTCAAATTCACACTTACACATACACATGAAGAAGGTCCTAAAAAACATGTCACAGTACTTGAGAGAAAAAACCAAAAACAATTTAACTGTTGATGTAAAAGTTCAGTCTTTGGTTTAACAGTTCCCATGTATGTAGGATCAAATGACTGTTCTCTCTGAGTGGTTTATGTTTAAATATGACTTTAGCAAGTGTTCTGGTGGGATGTGTAATTTTAACTATAGAGTCTAGAATATGGTCATGATATTTATGTTGAAAAAGTAACAATCATTGGATCAAAAGATATACTGTTGTATAGAAATTTTTGAATTGGGATTCTGTATCAATCCCATTAAAATTCTTTTGTTTACTTATTTTTGAAATGGAAAGATAACATGGACAGGTATGCATCTGGATGACCAAAAAGGGGAAGAATCACAATTTATGCATGTAAACAGTTTTCAATAATACATTACTGTGAAATTTATAATATCATGGATTCAAAATCAGTACTCTGAGGCAGGTAACCTTCATGTAAGTGCTTGTACCTTTCTTCTGAAAAATACTGATCACTAATTTTCTCTTTTATATTTGTTAAAACGAAATACTTATAACTTACTTCTACTATGGTTAACCTTAACTTGTCAATAGATTACTCAAGATTTGTGAAACTATTTACTCTACTAATTAAAAAGTGAGGTTACCATAGTAACTAGTATATCCTGAATAATCTGCTTATATAACCTCTAAGATTCAGAGTGTTTTTCATCTGAATTCTTCTATGAGCTACACTGATTTCAGACACTCTCTTGCACTTTGGACTATAAAGGAAAATGCTTTCTTTACTGATTATACATGTTTGAGTATTTTTAGACAATTTGTTTATAATATAGACCAAGTGCCTCTGATGTTTGGGACATTTTAAAGGTGGAAATAATTTAAAAGCACTTTTCAAAAATCTTTGGAAATAACAAAGAAGGAGTGAAGGAGTATTTGTTTAAGTAACAGTGGACTTAGAGTTTTAATTTCAGAAAATGCCTTAAAGTTAAAAGGGTCAGTCATTTGATGAATATGTTATTCTGAGGAATTCTACAAGAGAGATCACATCTCGTTACTGGCGACTATCTTATAAACTCAGAACATGTAATGAAAAGGAACTTTTGCTTAGTTCCTCATAAAGTTTGCTACAAATAATACATATGATTTTTTGCATTGACTGAGTGGACTTGGAGTTATGGAAATTTAACTCACTCTTCATATGGCTTGTTTTCTTGCTGTTGAGTCTTTCTATATGCCACTGCCTCTGCCTGGAATGACTTCATCATTTCTGCACAACTCCATCTCTACCTTGCCTCTAATATTTCTTGGCTCACTTTATTTGTTCTTTAGATCTTAGCTGAGATGTCATATTCTCTGGGAATATTACTCTGACTCCCCAAGACTACGATAAGTCTCCTCCGACATGTTCACATAACACTTGTTGAAGATAGTTTTATGCCTAATTGTAATGGTTGGTTCACTCGTCTGTCATCCACTTGCTGAAGTGTCCTGGAGGGAAGGACCAGGGTCTTGTTATGTGCTGTGGGCTCAAAGACCCACTTAGTACCTGGCTTATAATAGGTTTTTCCAAAAACCTAAAAAATAGTTACATGAAGTAACTATTAGTTTTCTAGGGCTGCTATGACAAAATACCGTAAGAAAAAATGACTTAAAACAACAGAAATGTATTTTCTCTAGTTCTGGAGGCCTGAGTCAGAAAACAAGATGTTGGCAAAGTTGATTCCTACTAAAGGTTCTGAGGGTGAATCTTTTCCATTCTTTACTCCTAGCATTTGGCAGTTACCAGCAGGCATCGGCATCCCTTAGTTTATAGACACCTCACTCCAATCTCTGCCTCTGTCTTCACATGGCATTCTCCTCTGTGTATGTGTCAATGTCTCTTCTCCTCTTCTCATAAGGACACCAGTAATTTGGCTTAGGGCCCACTGTAATTCAGTATGACAGTATCTTAACTTGATTCATTTCGAATATATTTCCAAATCTATTTCTGTGACCTATGGTTACAACCATAGGTACCAGGACTTAGAACCTCAACTTATCTTTTAGGGGACACAATTCAGCTGCAACAGTAACCATCTAGTACATTTTTACTTTCGGGTTGATATAAAATGCAGTCTTAATTATGGTCAGGCCAGTCACTAAGCTGCTAGTTAATTATTTAGTCACTTTACTTAACATGCACAGAACAGAACATACTTGGTCTGATTAGTTTATTGGTCTCAATATACAGACTTGATAATTTCTTAGAGAATTTTATTTATTGGTAATACTCCCTTTGATTCAGTTGCCAAATAAATGAATTAGTTTGCTGAAACAATTCTAGAAAGGATAAATTCATATGCAGTGACTTCAGAAAGAATTAGGCCCAAATAACTGTGGTGTATTCAGGGCTGTTTATTCTTAAGTGTAATGCAAAATCTTCTATTTCTAATCTGGGTCATTTTTATTTTATATCCACTGCAAGGAAAAGGGAGAAGAGGCAATAGGAAAAGTTATTTCTTGGCACATAGCAATTAGTTGATTAACATGCAAATTTTATTCAGAGTAATATAAAATATGCATCTATTATTTTTGGTTCATCAAATTGGGTTATTTTTAATTTTAATAAGATGCAACAATAATTAAACAATTTAAAATATATAATTTAATACTGAACTAGTTTCTCAGTGGTGATGATTGCCAGGTTGCATATGAGGTTCCAGGGAGATGCTCAGCTACCAGGTCCAACAGACAGCAGGCAAAGGATGGCACCTGGAAACCAGCCCATATTGGCAAGGACTAGAGAGGACTGCAGAATTCCAGAGAGAGGAAAGCAAAGACCCAAACTAGCACTAGGGAAAAGAGGGATTTTGGCTTGTGGTTATGCATGTGTGTGTTATGTGCTTGTGTGCATGTTGTATATGGTCTTGGATTAAGGGGTTAATGTGTTTTGGGATCTAACTGGAAGTGGATGTGGGTGGCTGGGAATGTGTATACATGCTGCTGGGTCTGTGCATTGGTATATAAATGAATGTTGCTGTGACTGGTAGATGTTTTATAACTTCCAAAAGACAATTCTCCTAGATTCTCTAAATTAATAGGACTTGACTGTTTCAGAATTTAAGAAATTCTCATAGGGGTTTTCTTATTTTTATTATTCTGCTAAGCCAGCAGGGGGAAGTCACACATTACTTTTTGGTGGGCTTTAGGAACATTTCTTCAGACTTTTTCTTAAAAAGGTCTATCTTCTTGCTAAAAAAATTAAATAATTTAAGATGTGCTTATAGTTATGATTCTTGTAAGCACACTAGTATCAATTCTTAAAGAGCAGCCTTAAGTTTCTTAATAAGAAACTTTAAGTTTCTTTTTTTTTTTTGCTTTGTTGTTGATGATATTTATAGTGCTTCCAAATTACTAGTTCTATTTGTGACATAAGAAATGTAATTAATGAATTTAAATGACAGTGCAAAAGTAAAGGAAAATCTATTGGCCAGTTTTTAGTGCTAAAAGTAAATTATTTTGATATTTGCTATTGTATTCTTCATCTACTTTTTTTTCAGTTTAAAAATGTCTGAGGAAGAAGGGAAACATTTTAAATTTCAAGATACAGACAAGAATAGCTCTTTGTCAACACAGAACATAATATAGGGACTCTATAGCTATTGTTTCTGAGAATATAAGAGCTGATTGCATCATATTGTGTGTATTTTGTAGGAGAAACACTGTAATACTTACATGGCTAGTAATGGCATGATCAAGTCAATATATTGTGTACTTTTGAGTGACACAGAAGGATAACATCATTATTCTTTGTAGTTTAGTCTCTGTACTAAGTTAATCATGTTCACTGTTCCATCATCAATTGCATTCACTCATTTTGTAAAATGTGAGCATCTGCATTTAATGTTATTGTATTGTTTCTGTTTACTACAGCTGGTTGCAATAGACTCAGATGACAATTTTGCAGCTACAAAAAGGTCACAAAAAATAAACATTCAAAATAGAAACATCTTACTTCGCAACAAGTATACAATCCGAGTGAGATATCTAAAGTTATGAAAATTGAAGTGAGTTTATCACATTATATGTAAATTCATCTATTTATAAATTACTGTACATTTTAAAAAGTAAATGGCCAGGTAACATTTATCTTTGAAATCATAAATTCTCAATCATTATTATTCTTCCATATTGCTAATTATAAATGTTTCAAGAAATTATATAGAGAAATAATAGAAAATAATGATCACATATTTAACAAATATGAAAAAATACAAGAAGATAACTATGAAATAAGATTCAGACCAATAAATAGAACAGAAAGTATTAAAAAAAACTATATAATTTGTATATTTTGAAAACTTTTAATTATTCTACACACACACACACACACATACCTGTTTAGGTGCAGAGGAAAAAAATTGCAGTGGGAGAGCAAGCAGAATGAAATGGTGACAATATAGCTATACTTCCAAATCTCTATCTGTCATCACCAGGACTTCTTTAAAAGTGTTAAAGCAAGGGTGTATCTAGTAACTAGCTCTCAGAAGAATATTCTTTTTTTTTTTAAGTTTTTTTTTTTTTTTTTTTTGATGTGGACCATTTTTTTAAAGTCTTTATTGAATTTGTTACAATATTGCTTCTGTTTTATGTTTTGGTTTTTTGGTCGCAAGGTATGAGGGATCTTGGCTCCCTGACCAGGGATCTAATCTGCACCCGCTGCGTTGGAAGGCAAAGTCTTAACCACTGGACTTCCAGGGAAGTCACTCAGAAGAATATTCTTAAGTGCTATTGAATTGAAATCACACATGGCTTATGGAATAGGAATAAAATGATTATTTTCTTTCATTGATACAGATAATCTGAGTTATGAGTCTTTCCTCTCACTACTGGGGTTACAATTTTAGCCATTCTATTCTGGAAGGAGTGGGTTTCTTCCTAAAGGTCTATGAATTTTAAAGCTGTGAGAACACAGCAGTTAGATGTTAAGTCTAGTGCAAACCAGATCTAGATTAGTTTTGTTCATGGACCAAAAATAATAAAAAAGTATCAAGAATCTTTAGATAGTGGCAAAAAGATATACAGAATAAATGGTAATCTTAAGATAGTGGTAAAAAATATAGAGAATAATGTTAATCTTAAGAAGCAAACAAGCCATGTAAGTATACTGACAAATTTGAGGCAGAACAATTAGAGGCAAATTAGTCTACTAGTTAGACTCTATGTTCTTTAACAGTAAGGTTTATGACTATCACATCCATTTCCTTACCTGCTGTTCCAAGAATAACTGCCATATAATAGGTACTAAATAAATGTTTTTACAATAAACAGGCTTTCTTCAATTTATGTAACTTTTTAATTTAAATGTAATCATAGAAAATCACCCCATTTTTATCTCTGCTGATTGGAGATCAGAATTGATATTACAATTAACATGATATGATACATGGTATACTCAAATACATGGATAATATATTACCCAAGACTCATTTCAATTTCCTATCATTTGATGTTGTTATTTGTAATATCTTTGTGTTAACATGCTTCATGGTAATTTAGGAGCAGTTACGTAGTCTTACAAAAAAAAGAATGCTAGGGCTCTTGGCATAAAATATTCACTTGCATTTAATATTACAGAAATTTACATGTTGGGACTAAGTGGCCTGAAGTTCAAGTATGTAAGATAAAGTGGAAATAATGCAACCTACTGCAATCATATTGTGCCAATATTCAGGCAGGACACAGAAGAAAGATACAACAGGTTTTGAAACCAATCAAATGAATCATAGCCTAAGCTGGGAAATAGAGAGGCAAAGATTGCTGCTCATCAGGTCATGCTGCGATGATGAAGGAAAGAGATCTGATCAGTTGATTACGGAGCTATAGATACAGAATTGTGGAAACACTTCCCAAGTTACTAACTTCTGGTAACGTGTGGATATATCTGCAGTTTTGAAGTGTAAGTTGACTCTCTCTTATAACTCATGGAATGTTTTAAGGTGAGGGCCCCAAATACAACCAAAACTGTGCAAGTCTCAGATCAAGCAACAATCTATGATACACAGAAAATAATACAGGAGAAGGAGCTAATAGTGTGAAATAGAAAAACAGAATATCAGAGTAGAAGATCTTAAAGTATATGAGTCAGGAACCTATAAATACAATTGTAGGCTTCTGACTTTCATTTTAGCTTCATGCTGACCACTTAAAAACTTTTTTGGGTCCAATATTTATCCAGCTCTACTTCAGAAAAATAATTTGAGTGTCTGGAATGCTTGCTGAGGAGAGACGAAGAAGATGAATAAAACCAACACTGTTTTCCTGTCAACTCCTGTTTTCTCCTTGAGTTTAGTGGTGCCATCTAAAGAAATCTCTGAATGACATGATGATTGATAATAAGTATTTACCTGTATGATGAAGTGATGGTAGGTAATACAGGCCTCCAAGAAATTCTGAACCCAGACTTTGTGAAACATATTAATGTTGAATTGTTGGGACACATCAAAACAGAATATCTCTTTGAAATGAAGGCAAATTTGATTAAAATATCTGATCTAACATTCTCTTGTGTGACTTTGGATGCACCGCTTATCTTTTTTCCTCAGTTTCCTCACTTGTGAAAAGGAAATGTTAACATCTTCTTAATATGGTCGCTGTAAAGGTAATGAAGTGATATATGTGAACTGCTTACTGGAACACCTGACAGGTAGAAGATGCTTAATTGGCTAACAGCTATTTCTATGGTCTACAAGATTCTCTTCACTAACTACTTAAAATCTTCATCATTTGGAAGTGGATGATGTCTTCAAACTTAGGTGATATCAAATACATTTTCACACTTTCTGTCCTAAGAATATGATAGAAAATAAGTTGCTGCTAAGGAAATATTGGTAGTTCACAAAGTTTTCAAGTCTTCAAAGTCTGAGTATTTTGGGGCACCAAATTATATAAGCCAATACAAGTACTTGTTCTGTATTTTAATGAGTGAAACTGATATCATAACTTTTTAATGTAATGTATTTTCATGCTCCTGTCACAGTGAAAACCAAGTGTTCAAAGAAATATGTTTTAAAAGAAATGGATATGTGAAAGCTTTTGTCCCCACTCTCTTCTAGCCATGACAGACAAAGTGAGGGATGAAAGAAGAGCTCATTATTTTAAAGAAATGACACCTTCAATTAAAATGGCAGTGTTCTCTTCCTTTCTTAGAAGTTCCTTTTACAGTAAAAGCTAAACACCTGTTATGGGTTGAATTTTGTCCTCCCAAAATTTATGTGTTTAAATCCTAACTCCCAGTACCACAGAATGTGACCTTATTTAGAAACATGGTAATTGCAGATATAATTAGTTAGTATGAAGTCATGCTGAGTTGAATGGGTCCTAATCCAATATGACTGATGTCCTTATAAAAAGGGGAAATTTGGACACAGACATGCACACACGGAATACACTATACGAATATGCAGGCAGAGATTGGGGTGATGCTTCTAAAAACCAAGGAATGCCAAAGATTGCTAAAAACCACCAGAAGCTAAGAGAGACATATAGAACAGATTCTTCCTCATAGCCCTCAGAAGGAACCAACCCTGCTGACACCTTGACCTCAGATTTTTAGCCTCTAGAACTATGAGACAATAAATTCCATTGTTTTAGCCGCCTGGTTTGTGGTACTTTGTTAAGGTAGCTCCAACTAACTTATACAACACCATACTATTTATGGAAATGTGAGTTCTGGGGAATTGTGTATAAATCTGTATTAGGCTTCTATTGCTTAGGAATAAATTGCCACAATTTAGCAGCTTAAAACTGCACAAATTTGTTATCTGATAGTGTATGTGAGTCAAGGGTGTAGGCACAGGTGGACTGGAGCCTCTGCATATGTTCTCACAAGGATGCAATCAAGGTATTAGCCAGAATATATTCTCATCTGAAGGCTTGAGTAGGGAGGAATCTAATGCCAAGCTCATTGAAGTCGTTTGCAGAAATTAATTTTTTCCATGTGCTTGTATGACTGAAGTCCCCCCCCCCCTTTTTTTTTTTTTGGCTAGTTGTTGGGCGTGAGCTGTTCTCAGTTCCTAGAGTCTATCTTCTTCTCCCTGTTAGGTGCTCTCCTCCACAATCAGTTCACCACAGGATTGTTTGTTATTTTTCAAGTCTTGCAGGAGAATCTCGTTCAGGTCAGTCTACTAAGAAAGAGTCTTATATAGTGTAAGGTAATCATGGGAGTAACATTCCATCACCTTTGCCAAACTCTATTGGTTAGAAACATTCACAGTTTTGACCTATACTCAAGGCGAGTTAATTGCACAAGGACGGAACTAACTGGGGGTCACCCTAGGGTGAGTTGACCACAATACTGAAAAATATCTTTTTTTAGTAATAAGAAAGCATGATCAGCATTGATATGCACACACACACACACACACACATTTAACTAGGGAAGCAGATCAACTGTTCAATTATAAAATAATTATAGCATTACAGAGCCTGAAACTCTGTAATAATCAAGTTCTGAAGACAGAGATATAAAGTTATATTTACCCGGAGAAGATTACTAGTGCAAACACTGCCATTCTTCAAAAGTCCTTCAGTTAAAAAATTTTTTTCAAACTATGATTGAATTTATTACCATCTCTTATACACAAAAAAGATACATTTAAACACTCTATAGTACACCTGAATTAAAGTGAAATGTTTATAATTACATGGGAAAGAAAAAATAAAATACTTCTGAATTATAAGAATGAAAAGAAAGACATAATTGACCAGAATTATTAATATGCTTTTAATTAACTAGTTCTTTCAGCGAGAGATATAACTAAATATGGCTAAGAAAATGTCAAAGGTACTAATATTATAGATGAATTTGGGGAATTTTAACTAAATACAATTGAGAAATTTTTTCAAAGTCCTAGATTTATTTATTCTGAAAAATATTAGATACTAGATAAAATATTAATATTAGATCAGTTATAGACTACAAGTTAAATTGCATTCCAGTTAATACTATATTTTTCTAGGTACACATTCAATAGATAAAAGGGAAAATATTTCAAAATTTAACTCCAAGTTATATGTGATCTGAGTCTTTGATAAGGTGATGGGCTATGTTCTCCCACTTTTGTATATTTAAATTTGCAAAGCTCTTTTGAAGTTATATACTGATTATTTTTATTATTAGATTAAATAGATATTCTGCAGAGTTAAAATTAAAACATACATATCATATAAGAAGGTCAGTCAGCAAGAATTGCTTTCTAAATTGTATGTCCCCAGACAACCATCAGGCAGCCAGCAGAAAAATGCATTTTGAAGCCATGGAGTCTTCAGTTTTTATCTCTGACATTACATTGAGATTCGACAGATGGAAGCCCAGCAGCAGACATGCAAAGTGGATGCCAAATGAGGCACATATACATAGCAGAGTGGTGCCCTACCCAGGTGGCCATCCTCTCCTTTCCAGAACCTTTAACATGGCTCACTCCAAACTTGACTAGGCCGTAGTGATATTGACACATTCTTCAGTCATTGGTGAATGTCAGTGGGCTCTTGGCTTTCTGAATAAGGAACTTTAGCACGCTCTCTGCTCTGTACATATGTCCAAGTTGGCAACCAGCTGGCATGGTTGCTGATGTGTCTCTATCTGTCAGATCTCCTCATCACCTTTGGGATGGAGATAGACGATACGAGTATGTCAGCGAGAATGTTACCATTGGCTGTGGAAAGATGTCCAGGGAAATAAAAACTAGGAGATATTTTAGAAGAGACCTGGCAAATTATCATCTAAACCAAATATCTACTTATCTTTTGGAATACAGAGACAATCCAATTAAAATAGGAAAAATTTTAGGACAATTTTAGCCCAGACTTCATACAGTCTTCAACAGTTAATGAATAAAACACACTTTGTGCAGTTGAGCCAGAGTATAGCTCAAGCTTATGGAGGACTTGAATTTTTTTTTTTTAACACAATATCAGACAGGGTATTTTAAAAAAAACCTCAATAGCCAATATTTTTAACGGATTAAAATTACAATAATAGATTATTATATGAAACAGAATCATGTGGATGTTCTAAATATTTTCAGACATTTTTAGAATGATGGATATATTTCTATACTCACATGCACATAAGTCTACACTTCCCATTTTTCCTACCCAGTGCTCAGCTAATGGAAGACACCTAAGACACCTAAATCATTTTGCTTTAAATTTATCAGGTAACCTTGGCATAATTGCTTGAACTGGTTCCATTTAAAATTAACTTCTCCATCATCCTTTCATTTCAGTGATGTTATCTTTAATTACTACACTAATTCATCCCATCCATTCATACCAACAAATATTTACTGAACTCATTATCACCTGTCCAACCCTTTAAGCTGTTCCTCTGACTAAGTTCCCTAGTTAATTTCATAAAAAATCACTAGCCACTCACTTGCTCATTCACTTGAGACAAATACTTGAGGATCATTCTTGATTTTTCCCTTTCACTGACCTCTCACATGCAATCAGTTCTTATTCTTCTTAATTCTATTTCCTAAATATCACAGATTGTTCATTCTATTTCCAATGCCAGCAGCAGTATTCTTTCCCTATGTATTCAAGTGACCATGAATAGGACTTTATAACCTAGACTTTGGGGAATATACCAGTGTCAACCTGTTTTATGATTGTAAGAATGCATTTTTCACGAAGGAGATAAATATTGTAACTTTCAATTGCCTTGGGGAGATTAATTATGGAATAGTAAGAACAGGGACTGGGACAATTGTCTAAGGAAGTAGTTTTTCCTTTTGCATCAGAGTGGTGGTGGTGGACAATTGCATCTCATTTTTAGCTGTGGAAAAGTTGTCAAAATGTTCTTTCTAAAAGTAAACTTATCTTATTTAAATGACACCCCTGGGTTAGGAATGGAAGTCTTAACCTGGACTTTTCTGTGGTGGTCTTGACAGGATAGCAATAGCAGAAGAAAGCAGCCTGAATCCAGGACAACATCTCTGATATATTGTAGGTCAAGGGGAATTATCTGAGTTCCAATTTGATGGGTGAGAACAACAACAACAACAAAAGAATAATAATCCTTTGGGGATTCTAGGACACAGTAAAGGAAGAGAGAACTTGAAGGAAGACTGTACTTCATATTTACCTAGGAAAGTACTGACTGTGGATCCTGACATCAGTCATCATTGGTTGAGTCCTCTGTAATCATAATATAATTTAGTGGTTGCAAACATGAGATCTGGTGATAGAGTCTGTGGGTTTGAATTAGGATTCTCCTGATCTCTAGCAAATAATTTAACTTCTCTAGGTCTCAGTTTCCTCATATAAAAAAAGAAATAATAATAGTAATAATGAAAATACTCATCTTAAGATGGTATGTTGAGGTTTAATTGAGATAACACACATAAACATTTAGAACAGTATTTGCCATAGAGTAAGTGATAAGTAGATGGAAGAGATATGTTAGCTATGGCTATAATTCAAACAAAATGACTGAAAGTGCAACTTATACTGACTTAACTCCCTCACTCTACCTGCCTCCAGATTGCCCTCTGTGACCCATCCTCCAGCATTGCTAACAGAATTGCCAGAATGTGCTATTTAAAACTAGAATTGATCATGTCATTCCCCAAGTTAGCTTTCTTCAGGTACTTTTCATAGCTTTTGGGTAGGACCAAAATTTCTCACCATGGAATGTAAAAAGGGTGACCATATGATTTATCATCTAAGCTTAAGAGTGAAAGCTTGCACTATTAATAATTACTCTAGGGCAACAGGCATAACTCAGGCAAACAGGGACTTATGGTTACCATGGTTATAAAGTCTTCATGTGGTCTGGTCTCCAGCCTCACCAGTTAATTTCCTAGTTCTGGTCCTGGCTACAGCCACCCAGATTCACTAGCAGTTCCTAAACTATCATGTTTCTCTGTGCTTTTGAATATGTAGCCTTTACAACTCTCACTCTCTTCTCTCCATTCTTTTACCAAATTTATACCTGTCATTTTAAGCCATTGCTGAGTTCTGGAAATCTCCCTGGATTCATGAATTCTGAGCCATTTGTGTGTCTATGTGTAATATGACACGAGCTTATCTTTATCATTTTAATGATAAAAATAATGATAATAGTTGACAGATATATAATGTCTTTTATTCCAGGCACACTGGTACCAGGATAGGTGCTCTATATATGCTTTCTCTAAACAGTCCTGCAAAGTATACACATATTTTCTGAAGCGTTATGATAAAGAAACTAAAGTCCAGGGAAGTTAAGTGACTCGCTGGGGTCCACATAGCTTATAAGTGGCAGAGGCAATGTTTAAGTTCAGATTGATCTGTATTTAAGCCCATCTTTTCACCAAATTGTCCTCTCATCAAAACAGCTATTGCAAAGAATTGTAATGAACATATGTGTTATCTCCCCACCTACGTTATAGATTTCTTGAAGGGTAATAAGATTCCTTATTCATTTTTTTTCTTTTAAATTTCCTATTCCTTGTCCAACGTTTGGCACATGGTAAGCACATAACAAATGTTTGATAGATGAGTAGATCACTAAGTCTTGACCATTTCAATGACTTAGTTAACAATAACCAGTTCCTTTCAGTTCAAAGACATCCTTCCCAAGTTTTCTGCCTTCAGACACATTCATTCACCATGGGGCTCTGGTTCTCATATCTTGGTCAACCACCTAACAAGGTCCTGTGAGCCTAAAACCAGCACTGGATTAAAACATTTGCAAAAAATCAAGGCAAACTTATACATATGTCAAGGCACAAAGACTTCTTAGGAGGTTGCTGGATCAGGAAAACAAAACATTTACTACATAATACACAAGGAAGTTTTTGTAAAGATTGCTTCCATTGTTTTGTGTCGGAATTAACCAGAAATATGTTTTTTCAACAACTTGCTGAGATCATTAAGGAGACGCAGTTGTGATAAGAATAGGATGAGGAAGAAAAAAAGGTAATTTTGGAGCATAAGGTTACTGTGGAGGAGGCCAGGTCTTAATGGGATTTTAAAGCAGGGGACTTTGGATAGCTAGATGACAGTATGGCAAGATTGACAGTGTGGTGGCACGGGGAGCCTGGTGATTTGGGGAAGGGAGTATCCGCCCATGAAAGAGAGACAGTGGCACAGAAAAGAGTTTAGTACGTAGCACCACAGGTAACCCTCGCTGTTCAGTTTTGTTTTGGGCTAGCCCTTGCCTCCTGTGAAAACCCAGGTGCAAAATGAATCTGCCATTTGACTCATTCTTGTCAACTTCAGGGTGACTGCTGCAGACGCAGATGGGACACCTCACACATGTGAGTCCTTGCACGATAGAAAGAAAATTCTGTGAGGGTACTTTATGACATGAGCAGCTGTGCATGCACACAGCTTGGAAGGGCCTGTGTGAATCAGTCACCTTCAATGTTTTGGGCTTAAAATGTTAAATCTTACTGTTGATATATCTCAACATAACACAGAAATTCTCTCAGTTTTTATTTCTACTTTGGTTTTAGCTATATAAAGACATTCAAAAATGAATGAGTTACAGTTCAACATTGAGAACATCCCAGTTTGGATGGCTCAGAGGTGGCCTCCATAAATTAGGGCTCAAATAGAGTCCTGAAAACTGAATTCTATTCTCAACTCTGCCATTATTGGCCATGTGACCATGAGTAAATCTCTTGGCCTTCTTGTGTCTCTAGTTCCTTATGTTTTAACTGAGGACATTGTGCTCAATTAGAATAATTCCTAAGGTACTTTGCAGCTTTACAAATTTTGCATTTTACTTAACAGAATTAGAAATGCTAAAAGAACGTGGAATTTTGAAGTCAGCCAAATCTGTGTTAAAATCATCAAACCACCACTGAGTGACCTTGAGAAAGTAATGTAGCCTTTCTACAGCTCATTTTTCATCTGTAAAATGGGAATAATATTGCTGACCTTGCAGTGGCCACCAAATGAGATCAAATGTAAAGCTGGCAGCATAAAGCTGGTGTATAGAAGATACTGATAAATGGGGGTTATTATCAAGATATTTTTACAGGCAGAGGGAAATCTCATTTCCTATGAGAGTTACGCCAAATGGGACACTCAAGTTATTGTTTGCATTCCTCACCCGTGAAGGTGTCCATGAATTGAAATTAGCACTGCGTGTGAGCCTCATGGGATTCAAGTGTTGCTAAGGCAACCACTAATTTCCAAATCAGGGTAAATAGTTTCACAGCATATACAGTTTCCTTTAACAAATTGGATTCTAGTGAAGGGCGCACCTTTCCTTCCCCTGCTGCTCTGTCCCCAAGTCCAGGCTGTGCACCTGCAGCTCTGCAAGCCAGTGGCCGCTTTCATCTTCTGCCAACAACACTCTGAAGGTAACAGCCAGTAACGGAGATTACTGGGGTCTGTCAGCTTTACCCAGTCTTTACCTTTTATACTTTGTCAAGTTGGATTCACATTTCTTGATTCACACAGTAGGGCACTGAAACAGCTCCTTGGCACATTCGTGTAATAGACTTCTAAGCAAAGATGCCATGTGGTTTGCAGTCATCTCATTCTGCCTTCTCTTTCCCACCCTGCAACTATCCTTATTTCCCCTACTCATTCATATGAATTCCTGCTGAGAATGAACCTATTATTAAGCCAGCATTGCCTCTTCTGCTACATTCTTGTGTTAAATTAGTCCCCTTCATTGTTACAAATAATAGGCGACCACTTATATATCAATGAAAATTCACTGCACTGCTGTGGGGTTATTTCAG